>NC_080165.1:123264674-123449703 GCF_950295315.1 Erinaceus europaeus
ATTTTTGAATTCACTATAGTTTAAATGTCTTTTTCAAGTGGATAGAAAGCAATCCCTCTCTTACCTATTTTTTCATAGTTAAGAAGAAGAAAATATTAAGAGTAATGACTTATGTTTTCCTTCTTGCTTTAGATATTAATTATAACACATATGCTTATATGAAAAAAAAAAAACACTGGTACCTACACATTTAAATCTACTTCAGTCCAGGCATTTACTTGACAATTGCTCAGAACCCTAGCAAACCATGTGGGTACATAAATAATTGGTGCTTTTTCTCACAGTTTAGGATTGTGGTTTTCATTAGCCAGTATTGATATCTACAGAAAAAAGGAGTAAAGTGACACTACAGAATCTAATGAACCTATCACATGAGTCTAAACATAAGCAGGAGAGTAGTAATGAGCTGCTCTTTCTCATTTCTCTGCCTGTATTTTCCCATCTTGATTTTTTTCATGTCTTGGTAATATTTGATATCAGAAAAAATGTACAAAAATAAAAGCATGAAAATTTAAAAGAAAGAAAAAGCATCAAACAAAAAGATAACTTTCTATGCCTTCATTTTAAATTCACACTGCCAATTATTTCAGGCCCAGGAAACTCAGAGACACAAGGATTTCTTATTCCTACAAACGCATTATCCCCCCTCCCCCGCCGCTTAGTTGTCAGGGTGTCAGACAACACAAAAACAAACACGAAAAATATGTACTTGCAATGATTTTATAGTCAGCTAATGGATTAGTAGTCCATCATTCACCAAATCAAAGTATTGTAGAAAAACACCTGCCTTTCTTTTTCTCTTTCTCTTTCTTGCCAGTAAATAGGCTCTAGAGAAAAATAGCATTAGTCCTGAAGGTTTTAGTTGACATATTTAATCTAAGTGACTGACTTTTCCTAACTACAGGACATAGATCTTTGACTTTACTCAACATAAATCATACATAAATGATGGTCTTCAAATAGTTACGTGTTAGAGGGTATTAATTTTAGCAAAATAATAATATATATATATGTAAGGTGTTATCTATTCATCTATTATGATGATCTATTTTAATTATATGTTTTTACAATAGAAATTCACACATTTTTGCCTCCATTAGTGATTGTGGCAAAACAGAGAGAAATTTCTGGGTACTGGATGGTGGTGCACCCTGTTGAGTGCATATTAACATTTACAGCTGCAGGGGGGAGTTGCTTCACAAGCAGCATTGAAGAAGGTCTGCACATGTCTATCTTTCTCTCTCCTTCTCTATCTCCTCTCCCCCCCTTAATTTCTCTCTATTCTTTCAAACAAAATATAAAGAAAAAAAGTGAAATTGCACTACTTTTCAATAGTAATTGGTAGAGCAATAGTACACTTCAGTCACACTTACGATTATTTTTAGATTCTCTCAATATCAGTAGCTTAGAATAGAATATGCATTCAAGTCATTTTTCTATTAACACTTGAGAAATTTTAAAAAATTATTAATGATCTACAAGATTGTAAGATAAGGGTAGGGTTGATAGCATAATGGCTATGTGAAGAAACTCTCATGGCTGAGGCTCCGAAGTCCCAGTTTCAATTCCCTGCACTGCCATAAGCTAGAGCTGAACTGCGCTCTGTTAAAATAATAATAATAATAATTAATACTAATAATATAAGAGGGATATAGTTCCACAACACTCCCTCACCAAAGTTCTTTGTCCCTCAGCCCCACTATGATAACCACCTTAATTCTTTGTGGCTCTTAGTAATCAGTTGACTACCATTTGTTTTTAATGCATGTGTTTCAATTATCTATATTCCACATGAGTGAAGTCATCCAGTAATTGTCCTTCATCTCCTTAGTTCACTAAGATGATTACCATCTCCATTTCCATCTATTTTGCCCCAATGGACACAATATCATCATTTTTAATTGCTGAGTAGTCCTCCATTGAGGATATGTGCTATAATGTTTATCCAGTTATCTATAAGTGGGTATTTAGAATGCTTCCATATTTTGGCTATTGTAAATGATGCCGCTATAAACATATGGGAGGTACATGTCCCTTTGAATTAGTATTTTCCTGTCTTTAAATAAATGTCTAGGAGCCACATTGATAGATCATAATGTATTTCCATCCCCACCCACAGTGTAACATAGTTCCTCTTCGTCCACACTTTAACCAATACTTATTCTTTCCTGTTTTGCTGATGATGACCATTTTTACAAATGTGAAGTAGAATCTCAAAGTGCTTTTAAGTGAAGTGGAACATTTATGCTTATATGCTGGGGGGGGTGGGTTTCCTCTTTCCTATTCAAGTTTCTGTTTTAACAGAAAACTCAGTGGGAGAAAAAAAGTCTTAGCAAATCAGGAAACAAATGACCATTATTAGTTCTTCAACAAGTTGTATAGACTTCTTAAAGAATAAGTCACCCTTGTGTATTTCTGAAAACTCTAGCCCATTGATCTGGTCTGTATAATTGTGTTCAATTTTTTTATGCGAGCATCTTTGCAAATACTGTTAGTTGTAAAAATGCATTTTACTTGTTTTATAGGACTGTATGTTTTTATTTGTTTGTTTGTTTTTGTCTCCAGGGTTATCATTGGGGCTTGGCGCCTGTTCTATGATTCCACTCCTCCTGGAAACCATTTTTCCCATCTTGTTGCCCTTGTTATTGTTGCCATTGCTGTTGATATTGTTGGACAGAACAGAGAGAAATTGAGAGAGGAGGGGAAGACAGAGAGTGGGAGAGAAGAACAGACACCTGCAGACCTACATCACCACCCATGAACGACACCACCAACCCCTGCAGGTGAGGAGCTGGGGGCTTGAACCCGGATCCTTCATCCTGTCCTTGTCGCTGCACACCATTTGCACTTATCCCACTGCACTACCCCCAGCCCCCAGGACTGTATGTTTAATGATTTTTCAAACAATAAATAAATATTGGCAGAACTTATTAGAGGCTATTTTGCCTGGGACTTCTCATTGTACAAAGTATGAGTTCTGATATTTATAATACATTTAGACATATAAACGCCTAAGCACTTACTACAAATATCATATAAGAATAGTAAGACTGCATATATAAGATTGTAAGCCATAAGAATCAGCAAATTCATCTAATGATCCCCCAACAGCAATTTAATTAATTGACCTTTCTGCATAACCCAATTTGTTTTCGTCATAGGTTAAGAAGTAAATCCAGAGACTTTACGTGTGGAATGACAACCCTTTAGCTTCATTACTCGGGTGAGATCTTTCCTTTTATAGAACACTCTAATTTCATCTCAGGTAGTTCACTTTCTAACAAAGTCCCATAACCTAGATATACACCAGTTTCTGTGAGAGAGAGCTTATGTGCACACGTATCCATAAACTACTGCAAAATATATACCTGAAAGCAGAAGTACACTAGAGTTTGCAGTGAGTACCTCCCTAACACTTCCTCTCCACTATTCCAAGCCTGGGATCCGTGATTGCTCAACAAATTGTTTGGCTTCGTATGTTAACTCTCTTTTCAATCACCAGGTTCCAGATGCCACCAGGATGCTGGCCAGGCTTCCCTGGATTGAAGACCCCACCAATGTGTCCTGGAGCTCAGCTTCCCCAGAGACACACCTTACTAGGGAAAGATAGAGGCAGACTGGGAGTATGGACCGACCAGTCAACGCCCATGTTCAGCGGGGAAGCAATTACAGAAGCCAGACCTTCTACCTTCTGGAACCCTCATCGACCCTGGGTCCATGCTCCCAGAGGGCTAGAGAATGGGAAAGCTATCTTGGGAGGGGGTGGGTTATGGAGATTGGGTGGTGGGAATTGTGTGGAGTTATACCCCTCCTACCTTATGTTTTTGTTCATTAATCCTTTCTTAAATAAAAAATTTAAAAAAAAAAGAAAAGAAAAGATAGACCTTTGAGTAAAAAAAAAAAAAAAAAAGAAGTAAATCACACACACACATACACACACACACTTAGTTTTTTTATACTGAGAGGTACAAGAAGGGATTGTTTTGCCCTGATTCTCATCATATATAGAATGCATTCAACCATTGCTCAGTGACAGAAGTTGTGCTCTGTGGGATTCAGCCTCCGTATGTAGACTCTTTAGTCTAACAGTTACAGTGATGCTTTTTTATCATAATCACAAAGCATTTAACTGCTGAGTAATTTAGGAATGAGTCTAAGTCAAGACAAATATTAATCTAAGAAAGATAACACTGATGTGGAAAACTCAGGGCATGCAAAAAACATAATAATAAGCAATGAATAATTGCAAAGATAAAACTTAGCAGGATCACTACACTTCTGTTGAGGAAATGCATTTTCTACAACTCACCTTTGAATGCTACATACTTTAAATGGTCATCAGGTGCCACTATTTTCTCACTGAATTTTCATTACTCCAGAAATTATGATTTATCTAGTGCAAAAGCCTTCAATAAGGAGATGGAGGAATATTGTGAGAAAAAAATAAGTCCAGAGAATCATTTCTGGGCAATATAAGACAGTTGTTTTAATAACACATAATGTCCAATGTGTCTCAGAATAGGCCATCCTCTAGATACATAAGTTTAGCACATTATTTTTGAATTATGGTTACTTGAGAAACAGCAGGTGCCAAAAAAACCAGAAAAACAAAACAAAACAAAATAAAAACACCAACCCTTTCTACCACCCTTAAAATAAGTAAATAAATCTATTATTTGAAAGGCATGGTCCTTCCAGCTGGAATTACATAGACTTCCTTTCTACCAGTATTAAGGAACTCATAGTGCTGAGGTTGTATAAACAAACAAAAACAAGATTCTTCACTAATTTGTACACAAGCCTAAATTTTGTCTTGTCAGTGCTTCACAAATATAGGTGTGTGTGCGTGTGCGTGTGCGTGCCTGTTTGGGTCATTTCTCAGGTCCTATACCTATAGAGACTCCATATATAGTAAGTGAATTTTTTTTTCATCTGATGATCTATTTCTTAACAAATTAATTTTCTTTATTTATTTTTCTTGTCATCATTGGGGCTTTATTGCTCTAGCTTGGATTTTTCAGATAAAAAGACAGAGACAGGAATTGACAGGCTGAAAAAAGACACCATCACACACTGAAGTTTCCTTCCGTTCAGTGGGTCTAGGGATCACACATGAACCTGGGTTATGCAAATGACAAAGAAAGCTCAAAATCCAAGTGAGCTATCTTGCCAACCCCACTTTGATCATTAAACCAGGCAAATAAATTTGGGAGGGGGTAGCATTTTCTCCTTAACATGTATAACAAATAATTACCAAATCATTTCCATATATGTGATAACTGGTGATTACAACTGATGTTATTTTCTACATTTCTTAAAAATTCTACTAAAACACAAGAATCAGGGGTTTGGTGGTGGTACATCCAGCAGAGATTTCAAGTCACCATGTGATTGATCCCTGATTTGAGCCACTGGTCTCCACCTGCAATGGAAAAGCTTTATGCTGTAGATATTTCTCCTCTCTGTGTCTTTCTCTTTCTCTCCACCTCTCTGTCTCACCCTCTATCAAAAAGAAATACTTTATTTTCAAATGGCCACCAGAAGCAGTGGAGTCCTTATGTAGGTACAGACCTACAGCAATAACTCTGGTGACAAAATATACAGATGAATCTAATTTATTTTGGAAAAAGGTAAATAGGACAACAAATACATTCAAAGAAATAGTATGTGATAATAATGATAATAAATAGCCTTTGCCATTAAATCTTTGGTATATGATATAAATTTTTAACGCTCTTTAAAAAGCATTTGGCTTGGGGCTAAGGGGCAATTCACTCAGTAGTTCAGGCTCCATCTCCAACACCACACTGGAGTGGCGCAATATCAAGTAAAGCTTTGGTGCTCTGATGTAAATAAATAAACAAATAAATACAAAGGAAGGAAAGAAGGAAGGAAGGAAGGAAGGAAGGAAGGAAGGAAGGAAGGAAGGAAGGAAGGAAAGAAAGAAGGAAGGGAGAGAAAATGAAAAAAAAAACAGTTGGTCTATAAATGATGAAATCACACATACAAAGACTGTACACAGAAAAAAAAATCTTTTGGCTCTTAACAACTGACCTTATTCCTAAGAAAAAGGTTAATTTGGTCATTTTCATGTACTTTTATATAATAATAATAATTGGTCATCAAAAGGAGAGAAGACTAAGAAAGACAATATTTAACTGGAATGTTTTCTGATAAAGACTAAAACATTTTTACTATCTAAAATCTACAGTGTAGATTCAAATAAAACATGTTAAGTGAGATAAGCCAGAAAGAGAAAGATGAATATGGTATGATCCCACTTGTTGACAGACTTTGAGAAAGAAGAACGGAACAGAAGGGGAAACACAAAGCAGAATTTGGACTGGGTTGGATGTATTACACCAAAGTATAGGATTCTGGGGCGGGGTAGCAGGGAACTTTCAAGTCCTGGTACATGGTGGTGGAGGAGAACCTAGGCTGCCAGTGAGAGGGTTTTTCAAAAAACTGAGAAGTTTTATACATGTTCTAACAACTGCAGTTACTGTAAACCATTAGCCCTCCCAATAAAAACTTAAAAACAAATATTCTTAAGGTTGACATTCCTTGATATTAAATTTTTAAGCTTTGTTCTTTGCACTTACTAAAGTTGTAACAAAATAATTACTATAAATCAAAAAGTTTTCTCTAGAACGGAGAATATCACCATTTTAAATTGCTAAATTCTACCCAAATTGCACTCGCTTCTGTTTTAATGCAACATATGTGTTTCTAAAAATCACTACACTATACACGAGCACAATAAAAGCAATAAGTGTTGAGGCATGATATTTAAAAAATTTGGCAGGAAATTTTTTTTTTTTTTAAAAAATACAGGGACACAGAGGTAGCTCAACCGTTCAGTGCACTCCTAAATGCATGAGGGCTTGCATTTTATCTGCAACACCACCTGAAAACAAGGCAGGCAAAAACAGCATAATAATAACATAGTCATGCTCTAGTCTCTCTCACTCTCTCTCCTATAATAAAATGCCTATTTAATCCAATACCTATTTAAAAAAAAGAAAAATGTTTCTAATAAAAACAGTAGCTTGTAAAAACATGTAGTTTGTAAGTTATTTTAAAGTAGTAGAAAGAAAACTTTTTTTTTTTTTTTTGGTTTTTTGGCCTCCAGGAATATCACTGGGGCTCACTGCCTGCACTAGATTCCATTGCTCAGGGGCAGGGCAGTGGCAAACTGGTTAAGCGCACATAGTACAGATCCACTGCTCTTGGTGACTATTTTCCCCTTTTATTTTATTTTGTTTTATTTTTACTAGCTAGGACAGGGAGAAATTGAGAGTGGCAGGGGAGATAGAGAAGAGGAAGAGAGAAAAACAGACACCTGGAGACCTGCTTCACCACTTGTGAACTGCTCCTCCGGATCTTACAGGGATTCTTTTGCGGGTCCTTGTGTTTCGTACTATGTGTGTTTAACCCAGTGAGTCACTACCCGGCCCCTAGGAAGACATTTTTTTTCAGTCAGAAGGAAATTATAGTACTAAAGTTGAGTGAATGTGAGCCACTGACTTTCCTGGAGAAGTGTGAGGGTGTGCACAATTTGTGGATTCCTAGGAGTTTCACCTCACCTGTGCACTTTCCTGTGTTCAACTTCTCCTAACAAATAAAATAATACATAAGCAAACACAAAATTACTGTATGCTAAACTTGTTTCTTAATATATCAAATGCACTGGAATAAACCCACATTAAATAAAAACAATGATAGCAGTACTGACTAAGCAATTTTGGTTAAATTCAAATTTGTATTGGTATGTTACATGTGAGAAGACCAACTTTTATCTGAGGCTTATTTTTGCTGAAATACCACAATCCCAAAATACAATTTAATGAGAGTAAATGTGCCTACTAAGTACTGAACTGGAAATGACGGAATAGTGACATTGAAAGGAATTATTAGACCAATAGTTTCAAACATTACTGTGATCAGAATTAACTGAAGTATACATTTGAAACTCAAATTTGTTCACTCCCAGAATTTTTGCTTCATTATTTGCATTATCAAATATACCCCAAGAAATGCTAATGTTGCTGACACTGAGGCTCATACTGAATACCACAGGTTAGACTGTACAAGCAGTTGAAAATATTGCATACCAGTAGTTATATAAAGGAGAAATTTGTGTCATCATAGTTACCAATAGGAACTGTACTTACTTCACTGAGTTCTATAGGCCCTCTTACCATATGGAAGAGGCTACAAATCTTATTAGAAGAGAACTATTATCTAACCATGACCACAGACATATTTTGAGGACAAGAATTTTCATCCAGATTGTTCTTTAATGTTTCTCAAGTTGTTAAAATTGTGGCTATCCCACAATGACTCCAAATAACAACCAAAAAAAAAATGTTTTACATCCACACAGAAGAAACTCTCAAGAGACAAAAGCACTCCTTCTTTCAGGTGATCATAATCATCTCAACAGCATGATCTCATAAAGAATGGCAACACAATATAAAAAAGAAATACAGTCTAGCTGGGGAGACATAAAACAGTTCTGAAAGTAGGCAAGAACACAAGAGGACACTTCTCAGTGAAATGTTAAGAAGCTCATTTGAATCAAGTTGCCCCCAGTAGTAGACAAAATATTTTGATAAAAGAAGATATTATGTAAAATCCAAAGAAAATTGTAAACAGAACAATTCCAGATTTTAAAACCAGTTGTTGTGTGCTAGGATGTTCCTAAATGTTTCATCAACTTTGAGATGATAGTAATTTGTATCATGGTAAACTTTAACATTTTTCCCGTGCGTGTGTGTGTGTGTGTGTGTAGCAACCCTAGTTTCACTCGAGTGATTTACCCCTCCAAGTGGCTTTTTTTCCCCTTTTTTGTTTATTTTTTATTTCTTTATTGGGGGATTACTGTTTTACAGTCAATAGTAAATACAATAGTTTGTACATGCATAACATTTCTCAGTTTTCCACATAACAATACAACCCCCACTAGGTCCTCTGTCATCACCCCACCCCAGAGTCTTTTACTTTGGTGCATTTAACCAGAGATAAAAATGGAGGCAGATGTAAAGGTAAAGGGAAGAGAGAGAGAGAGAGAGGAAAGAGAGAGAGAGAGAGAACATAGAGAACATAACACCATAGCTTTCTCTGGTACCACAGCACTTCCATGCCTCCCAGGTATGTGGTGCCAGGGCTTGGACCTAGAGCTCCACATGACTAGTATTCTCCCTACCCTGTGAGCTATGCCTCTGGTCTGATATATATACATATACATACACATACACATACATATCTTTATAATTAAGAAAGACAAATTAGTAAAAGCATTCATAATTCAAACTGAAAGTTAAAGTGAAATGATAGAGTGGGCTAGAGAGATAGATGGTTTCTAGTTCCTAGAAGTCATTCCTTTAAGAAATGAATATATCTCTATGGGAAAGTTAATGGCTGAAAAATTAGTCTATGAACAACAAAATCACATATGTACAAAGATCTGGTGCTGAAAGAAAAAAAATAACTTTGGCTTATGAGAAATAACTTAGCTAGTAGATTACAAAACCTGTGTACCTGTGGTTCCTAGTATGGTATCTGGTGCTACTTGTGTCCAAGTAGTAGATTAGTGTCTATCTAGCTAGCTAGCTATCTCCCGCTCTCTCCCATGCCCCTTTTCATATGATACTCTCTTTCTCACACATATGATTTGAATAATAAAACCAATCATTTTTTAAGAAGAAACTTAAAGTGTGGTATAAAAATAACCAAATTAGCAAATATATATATATATATATATATATTTATTTATATATATATATATATATATATATATATATATATATATATATATGTTTTTCTCCACAAAATTATACTACCAATGCTAGGAAGATAGCTTATTCTATTAATGCATAAATTTGCATGTCTGAGGCCTCACAGGGCATAGACTCAATCCTCAGCACCACCTTATGCCAGAACTGAGCAATAATCTAACCTTTTCTCACTGCTTCTTTCTCATCACTTTGTATAATTAATTAGACTTTTAAAATTATCCCACTAATTTTTCATACTTGGATTTTAGCAGCAAAAGGAAGACAAAGACAAATTTAATGCTTAGGTTCAAGGTGTTGTGTTTGACAGCCATTTTGATTACTTCAGAAAGCATTTGTCATTTGTCAATGTATAGAAGTCATACATTTGTGATACAATTGGTCTCATGAAGGGATAAGCTTTGATTAGAATAAATCAGTTAGAATAAATTCACTTTCACTGGGAATCAGAAAATGGTCATTTCAAAGAAAAAACAAGAGTTTGCTTGGATCAATAGCTTAGGAAGCAACGCCAATTAGCCTATTTAGTTTCACAAACCTGAATATAGAATCAGGTCACTCTAGGAGCTGTTGGCAGCCATTTTACAAACATAAGGCAAGTTAGACTGAGTGCAAAACTGAAACCACAGGAGTGAAAAACTGAGAGAATAGAAAAATAGAATCATTCTTATTTGAACAGAACCTGAAGCCCACAACACCACTAAAACTTCCAGCTATGTGAGTGGAAGAGTCACTTTTGTTATTTAAGCCAGTTTAAATTGCATTCCTTGTTAATTTAACCAGAAGTAAAACAAACTAACTATAAAAGAAAATAAATAAAGAGAAACAATGGTAAAACTCAGCAAGACCTAATAAATGATTCAAATGAAAACAAATTGAAAGAATGCAACACCTTTATGGAAATATATTAATAAACTTTCCACTTAAAGTGAACTTTGACTACTTATACTTTCAAATAAGAGCATAAAAGAATCATTAATTTCAGCTAAAGTGTTGGCTAGATAATATTGCTAAATGATCCGTGGATATAAAACATCCAGAATAATAAAGTGTAGAAGTTATTTCTTATTAAATCTCCTAAATGCTTAGACCAGGGAGAATAGAAGCAACTGGTGGCCTTACTTTATAAGATACAGCTATATGTAAATAGTATAAAAGGACATAAATTATGGTGAAGTCTTGTATGGTACAGAAACAAAAATTAGTCCAGCCTCTGTGGAGAGCAGTCTGGAAAACTCTCAGAAGGCTAGACATGGACCTTCCATATGACCCAATAATTCCTCTCCTGGGGTTATACCCCAAGGACTCCATAACACCCAACCAAAAAGAGGTGTGTACTCCTATGTTCATAGCAGCACAATTCATAATAGCTAAAACCTGGAAGCAACCCAGGTGCCCAACAACAGATGAGTGGCTGAGAAAGCTGTGGTATATATACACAATGGAATACTATGCAGCTATCAAGAACAATGAACCCACCTTCTCTGACCCATCTTGGACAGAGCTAGAAGGAATTATGTTAAGTGAACTAAGTCAGAAAGATAAAGATGAGTATGGAATGATCCCACTCATCAACAGAAGCTGACTAAGAAGATCTGAAAGGGAAACTAAAAGCAGGACCTGATCAAATTGTAAGTAGGGCACCAAAGTAAAAACCCAGTGGTGAGGGGTAGGCATGTAGCTTCCTGGGCCAGTGGGGGGTGGGAGTGGGCGGGAGGGATGGGTCACAGTCCTTTGGTGGTGGGAATGGTGTTTATGTACACTCCTAGCAAAATGTAGACATATAAATCAGTAGCTAATTAATATGAGAGGGGGAAATCAATTGTATGTCTCAAAGTTTCTCAAAAGACAAACTGAATCTTTTTAATATATAGGCTATGTATTTGATATGCGGACTCTCTCAAAAGCCTAGACCAAGTAGATTAGAAGCTTCCAATAGCACAGCTATATACAAGATACTGGGTACTGTCCAGCAAACCATAACAAAGGGACTTTTCAAAGTTAACCCAATTAACAAATAATGTGATGATAATATTAACTATTGATTGTCTTTTTGAACCCTAAGACAGCAGGAACCTCACATCTTCACTATAGAGCCCCTACTTCCCCCAGTCCTGGAACCCTTGGATAGGGCCCACTTTCCCGTATGCATCTCCCAATCCAAACCAAATAACATTGCATCTGCCGATCACAACCTTACCAAAGCAACGATTGCTACCTCAACATGCTTCACCTCAGAATGTATCCAGAGACTTCACGTGTGGAATGACAACCCTTCAGCTTCATTACTCGGGTGAGACCTTTCCTTTCATAGTACACTCTAATTTCATCTCAGGTAGTTCACTTTCCAACAAAGTCCCATAACCTAGATATACACCAGTTTCTGTGAGAGAGAGCTTATGTGCACACGTATCCATAAACTACTGCAAAATATATACCTGAAAGCAGGACTACACTAGAGTTTGCAGTGAGTACCTCCCTAACACTTCCTCTCCACTATTCCAAGCTTGGGATCCATGATTGCTCAACAAATTGTTTGGCTTCATATGTTAACTCTCTTTTCAATCACCAGGTTCCAGATGCCACCAGGATGCTGGCTAGGCTTCCCTGGATTGAAGACCCCACCAATGTGTCCTGGAGCTCAGCTTCCCCAGAGTCACACCCTACTAGGGAAAGAGAGAGGCAGACTGGGGGTATGGACCGACCAGTCAACGCCCATGTTCAGCGGGGAAGCAATTACAGAAGCCAGACCTTCTACCTTCTGCAACCCTCAACGACCCTGGGTCCATGCTCCCAGAGGGATAGAGAATGGGAAAGCTACCATGGGAGGGGGTGGGTTATGGGGATTGGATGTTGAGAATTGTGTGGAGTTGTACCCCTCCTACCTTATGCTTTTGTTCACTAATCCTTTCTTAAATAAAAAATTAAAAAAAAAAAAATTTACATCAAGCCTTGTTTATCTTCTCTCTATCTCACCCTACTGGTTTAACTCCTATACTGCTCTCAAATGCCTTTAGATAATTAACCTGTTTGCATCATGGAGAATAATTGCATCAGTTCTTGTCATACCAGCCCCCTACCATAGGGGCAAGCTGACCTTTAAGAAACCTGTAATTTCTAATGTATTTGAAAAATGTTCTTTGTTTAAATCTCTATATAAACCCAAGCCCACCCCCAAATAAAGGAGAGTGTTCATATCAGAATCCTCCCTGAGTCTCTTTCTTTATCACGTAGTCTCTTGAGCTAGTGATGGAGTCTTACTAAGCTTACCTTACCGAGACTGAGAGTCACCCCACGTGAGCCCCAGCAGGGCCCTAGTCAGGGAGTCATGGGATTCTCACACAAACATGATGGGCCTAGTCCTCTAACAGATCCCTCTTGCCACTGTCACTGGTCATCTCCGTCAGGAATGACATAATGGACCCCACTGTTGTCCCCTATAGGACCTTGCTCTCAATGTGGATCAACAGTGGTAGGGAATGTTCCATTCTCCAAAGGGAGGTGGGACAACATACTCTACCTACTACCTGAGGAAGATGGGTCTCAAAATTAGCGCAGCCTGGAATGTTCCTAGCTGTGACCACAGAATAAAAGCACACACCTACAGGGATACAGAGGTTACATAGGCTTCTGTGCTGAATATGGGCCCCAGATCAAATTGACGGGCTTTACAGTTAACAATATTTATATACTTTTCTCATATTTAGATGCTACTCTCTTCCCTGATCCAGCTTTCTAGCCCTTTTGCCAGCCATGACAACATCTCCCCAGACAATAACTTGGGTCCACCTGCATATCAGATGTCAGGCAAAGGCAAAAACTAGTAAAGTCATGGGCTCCTTGGAATATACCTGAAATAGACCTACTAGCTATTTCCACAACAGAGACCCCCAAATCTTCACCTGCAATGTTCTAGCCTTTAGGTTCATGATTAGCCAACAGTTTGTTCTGCTTTATAGCTTAACTTTTTTTCAGCTACCAGGTTCCAGCTGTTACCATGATGCCAATCTGACTTCACTGGGCAGATGACTTTACCATGTGTCCTTGAACTTCACCTCCCCAGATCCCTTCCCCATTAGGGAAATAGAGAGATAGGCTGGGAGTATGGATCCACCTGCCAATGCCCATGTTTAGTAGAGAAGCAATTACAGAAGCCAGACCTTCCACCTTCTGCATCCCATAATGATCCTGGGTCCATACACCCAGAGAGATAAACAATAGAGAAACTATCAAGGTAGGGGATTGGATATGGAGCTCTGGGAGTGAGCATTGTGTGGAAATGTACCACTCTTCTTCTATAGTCTTGTCCCTATTTCCATTTTATAAATATTTTTTTTAAAAGAAGTTATTTCTCTGGTGATCCAAGTTATACCTGTTGTATACATAGACACTAGAATGGACTCCATTCCACAATGCAGTTAGACATTCTTATAAACACTTTTGGTCATCTTCATAAAGTTTCACTTAAGATTCTTTTGAATTTATTGTCACATATTATTGTAATCTGGGGCTATAAGTAAATAAGACAAGTTAAGCAGTAATGTTTTTCACCCAACTTGAAAAATTTCACTTTTAGCCAAACTAACTTCAATTTACCTAAGAGCTTTCTACCAACAGAGGACCAAGCAAATAAACAAAAATAGTATTACGAAGAGAAAAAGACTTGAAAATTAAAGAATAATCTACTTAATTTACAAATTTGCCTGTCATATGAGAAGTTCTTCACGTTCATTTAGTCTGTGTGCAAATTAAGCATAGTGAACAAAATGCAATGTTTATTGCCATGTTACTCTCTCTAGAGTAACATAAATTTGTATTTGAAATTCTAGAACTTTAGACAAGTTGTTTAATCTCCTCAAGTACTAAATTTCTCGTCTGTAAAATGAAATAAATTTATTAGAAAATTTGTGCGTGCATGTGTCAATGTAACAGCACAATACAGGGAGAGAACCCTAGCCTGAAGGTATATTATGTATCCAATACTTGATTTCCTCCCCTTTTTCACCTTCAAATGTATTCAGGCTTCAAAAACTTAAAAATAGATCTATCACATAGTCCAAAAATGCCACTTCTGGGTATTTATTTGAAGAACGTGAAACCTTTGATCAGAAAACACAATACACCCCTTTATTCATTGTAGTACTACTTATAATATCCAAGATATGGAAACAACCTGGGCTTCCAACAACAGATGTTACAATAAAGATGTGCATGTATATTCAGTAAAATAATATTCAGCTATAAAAAATAGATGAACACTTGCCATTTGTTATAGCATGGATGGAACTTGAGGTGATTATGCTAAACCAAAAAAGTCATCTACCAAATTATTTCACTCACATGAGGAATATAAAGAAATAAAGCAAGCCGGAAAAATAAAAGGAAAGGAAAGAAAAGAAAAAAAAGAAAGGGAAGGAAAAGAGAATTTTTGGATTTTGACAGAAGAGTTGGGAGCAAATGGTAAAGAAGATCTAATGGATGGTGGTGGATGGTGTAGATGGTTATTAGTAATTTTATGGTGGACATTGAGTGGTAATATACATTGGACAAAGTATAAAAGCTACTAAAAGTAGTTATAAACCAAGAGAGTTATAAGCCAATGTTATCTTTTAAGAAGTTCCTGAGCTATTTATAAAGGTGAGCAATCTAAACTCTGTTGACTTGTAGGAACCTTGAGAACACTACTAATATTGAAGGGAGTACCATTTTGAGGATATTCCAACGATATTGTGTAAGAGGCTCTACTATGTAGTCTCTACTACCAAAAGTAACCATGTTAGTAACCAAGGCAACATTCAGATACATGCAGAAGGATAATAGTTATTTTTTTTTATAAACCAACTTATTGCATGAAATTCTCCTATTAATAAAAATGCCCATGTGGTTTGTATGCCACTAGAGTAAGTTGATTCTTGAAAAGGAGTTTTCACATTTGGCAAAAGAACAGAGTGTATCCATGAAAAACAAGTCATCAAACAATAGAGCTGCAGGAAGATTGTGACATTTTAGGGCTCATTTATGATTGTTGTCTCCTAGAATATATCTAAAGAACTATGGAAACTGTATTTCTATGTATTCCTATTTGCCAAATAATAATAATCTCAAACCACTATGTTTAAGAAAAAATGAAAAAAGAAATTTGACAGCTTTTGCATATAACAGTCTTGTCTTTTTTTTTTTGTTACAATAAAACTTGCATCATTAGGAGTTCCATTATTCATAAATAATGTGCATTTCTAGCTTTCCATTTACAAGGCATGTATTAGTCAATAAGGGACTAAAATTTTTTTAAAGTTCCTTCAGCCTTATTTTGGCACCTGCGATGTAATTTTTTATATAAAAAAGGCTTGTCTGAATTATAGATTCATCTAAGAAAATCGTAGAGTCTACTCTAAAAAGCACAATATACAATATAATATTTTTGTGATTTGGTGCATTGTCACCTCATTATTCAAACTTTATATTGGGTGTTAATTCAAAATATCAGAAGTCATTAGAGAAGGCTGCTTTGCAAGGTTCATTCTTAAACTATTCACTATTTTTTAATTTTAATTTTGCCTCCAGGGTTATTGCTGGGGCTCGGTGCCTGCACTACAAATCCACTGCTCCTGGAGGCAATTTTTTTCCCTCTTTGTAGCCCTTGTTTATTGTTGTTATTATTATTGTTGTTGCTGCTCTTATTGTTGTTGGATAGGACAGAGAGAAATCAAGGCAGGAGGGGGGAAGATAGAGAGGGTGAGAGAAAGATAGACACCTGCAGACATGCTTCACTGATTGTGAGGCGACACCCAGGCTCAAACCAGATCCTTGCTCCTGCCCTTGTGCTAGGCGCCATGTGCTCTTAACCTGCTGTGCTACCGCCTGGTCCCCACTATTCACATTTTTATCATCTTTATAAATTTTTAAAACTCTCTTTGTCTACAATTATGTAGAGACTAAAGGAAATATTTTTCAGGCCAACAATATAGCTTACTTGAATAGTGTTCTACACAGTCATGGCTATGACCCAGGTTTGAGACCCAGGCTATGAGACTTTTCTCTTTCTCTCTATCTCTGTCTCTGTCTTTCTATCTGAAAATGTTGTCCTGGTGTGGTGAAGCTCCAGCAGAATCTCTCCCCAATAAAAAATTTTTAAAAGACAGATTCTGGGTTATTTTTATACAGAGATAATCATCAACATGGTTGGTTGCATGGTTGGATTGTCAGTTCCACATTTATCAGCTAAATGCTATTAGATAACCCAACAATTTCACATCATCCAATACCAAAATTAGAGAGGAATTAACAAATAGTAAACTTAGTATAAACTATAAACATGTCCTAAATGAAAAATTGTGTTGCAAAAACATAACCCATTCCCATTTTACTGTTATTTTCCTTTTTTTTTTGTAGTTCTGAATTATTTTCACTTTTTTTTCTTTTTTTTTTATTTAAGAAAGGATTAATTAACAAAACCATAGGGTAGGAGGGGTACAACTCCACACAATTCCCACCACCCAATCTCCATATCCCACCCCCTCCCCTGATAGCTTTCCCATTCTCCATCCCTCTGGGAGCATGGACCTAGAGTCATTGTAGGTTGCAGAAGGTAGAAGGTCTGGCTTCTGTAATTGCTTCCCCGCTGAACATGGGCGTTCACTGGTTGGTCCATACTCCTAGTCTGCCTCTCTCTTTCCCTAGTAGGGTGTGTCTCTGGGGAAGCTGAGCTCCAGGACACATTGGTGGGGTCTTCAATCCAGGGAAGCCTGGCCAGCATCCTGATGGCATCTGGAACCTGGTGACTGAAAAGAGAGTTAACATACGAAGCCAAACAAATTGTTGAGCAATCATGGACCCAAAGCTTGGACTAGTGGAGAGGAAGTGTTAGGGAGGTACTCACTGCAAACTCTAGTGTACTGCTTTCAGGTATATATTTTGCAGTAGTTTATAGATACATGTGAACATATGCTCTCTCTCACAGAAACTGGTGTATATCTAGGTTTTGGGACTTTGTTAGAAAGTGAACCACCTGAGATGAAATTAGAGTATACTATGAAAGGAAAGGTCTCACCCGAGTAATGAAGCTGAAGGGTTGTCATTCCACATGTGAAGTCTCTGGACACAGTCTAAAGTGAAGCATGTTGAGGTGGCAATCGTTGTGTTGGTTATTTACTGTTATTTTCTAGTGACATTATGCTCTAAAAGAGCGTCATGACCTGTAAAATACCATAAAATATTTCATGAATAGGTGTTGTGTCCCAATTACACTAACATGAAAAATTTAAAAACTGAGTTCAGTTTTACATACTAGATTATAAACACCATGAATTTAAGGATTTAGAGTTTTTAGTTCCTTAATGTATCTTAAACTCTAAGAACAATACATGTTACATAGTAGGTGTTCACTAAACACTTGTAAGTAATTATTAACAACAAAATATAGAAAAAATATATAGAAATTTCTATGTTTATATAACAGGTTACAAAAAAGAATGATCTGTGAGCAATTGGGAAATCAGCTAGCAATGAAAATGAAGAATTCTCTAGAGAATAAAGAAATCATCTAAAAAATAATGTATTTTTTATTCTGTTATTATACTGGGACAGGATAAACATATTATAGTTCACTCCAGGCCAAACAATACATTGTTGTTGTTTTGTTTTTTTTCATTAGTGGTAAGAACATTTTTTTCAAAAATGAAATTATGTACCTCTTCATGTTAATACTCAATTTGTCCGTATATTCTATATACCTATCTGCATATACAAGTAAAGTTAAATATTTGTTGCTTATAATAGTTACATTGGGTTCTCAAAGAAATAAAATGCAAATTTAGTGCTGTTGTTACAGAGGCATCTAATATGGTTTAACTCATTAAAAGGGAATCATTACTTCTTTAAATTATGGTATTCTTTCTTAAAAAATTAAAATAAAGCAACTAAAGTTGATAAGATAAGTTGATAAGTTGATATAGATAAGTCAAAGAAAAGGCAAGTATATTCCATATTATAATGGAATTTATAATTCAGTGAAAGTTTAAGTCTATTTTTTTATTTTCAATTCAATTTTCCAAACCAACAAAAATTATATTTCAGTTTCATTTCCTTTAAAATATATTAATATGCATCAGGGTTGATAATCTTTAGTTTTTCTTTTGGGGTAGCTTTACTATTTGCCACTAGTTTTTTCTTTGTCCTTTTTTTAATGTATTTTCTATGTGAGAGAATATATTGATCTGAGTTCTACTGTATAACATATTACTTTCTAGAAGCTTCCAATGTATATTACTATCCAAGTATTCATCAAGAGTGTATTCTAAGTACCTGTTTATTTACCTACTATTTATCCATTATAGTCTGGGTTGTATATGGATTATTGTTTTTCTCTATAATGTGACACAGTTCCTATAATATTACATTTACTAAATAAATGTGGAACTCAGAAGGGAAAAAGGCAAAAATATGTGACTACATGAAAGAGTTTACCCAGAATTATTACATAGTCTGAATCAGGAAAAAATGTAGTAGAAATATATATATATTGGAAGACTTAAGAATGCACAAGAGAAAAAAGAAAGAAAGTTAACAGGAGTTAAGTTTTGTACTATCAGACTGTATTTATCTACATGTCTCAGTTAACCTTGTATGTTCTTTATTCCACATAAAGAGAAGTCTGCTAAGCTGGACAGAGACTGACTACTCTCACAATACAAGTTACTTTCAGCCATTAGATGCTCAAATTTCTACAATCAGACTAAAACAAAACTTTTGTTAGTTATCTCAGGTGGCACAAGCAGGAGGTATAGGAAACAGTTAATCATTTACTCTTGTATTTTACCTTCTAGCCTCTGCTGTGGAAATAGTTAACTCTCTCCATTTTGCCTAGGATATAAAGAGCTGAAACTGTGAATGGAAATGTGTCTATCTTTTTTATTTATTTATTTATTTATTTATTACTTATTTAAAAAAGAGACATTAACAAAACCATAGGATAAGAGGTGTACAACTCCCACCACCAGAATTCCGTATCCTATCCCATCCCTTGATAATTTTCCTATTCTTTATCTCTCTGGGAGTATGGACCCAAGGTCATTGTGGGATGCAGAAGGTGGAAGGTCTGGCTTCTGTGACTGCTTCCCCACTGAACATGGGAAATGTACCTATCTTATCTTATGGCAGCAGTATCTCCCTCCATTCTGACTACCACATTCTAAATAAGCAATAAAATCACTTAGAAACTCACTGAGAGAGGTTCTGCCAAAATTACATGCTTGCTGCTTTCAGAATTTAGAAACAGAAACTCAAAGTCAATTTATAGGAAAACAAAAGCCCAAATAAAAATCTAACCTGGAGCAGGTTTTACTGGTAGAACTGCCATCTCACTACTACACTACAGTGTGCTCTGAGATTCCATCCCAAGGGCATGCCAGATTGGGACCTGGGACAATTCCTATTATCAACCAACCAGAGAGGACATTTCTCCTCAGTGTCTGTTAGTACTATATTATTTTTACCAGAATAAACTTTTTTTTTCATTGAAAGTTATTTCTGCACCTTTAATACAGCCCAGCGTGTGGTGTGTCAACTTTGTTGTAGATTATTTTCCTATTACTATTCCAGGAAAGATCTCTATCAGTGACTGCCTCCAGTGTAGGAAAAAATCCAAAATGGAGTAATATAACTTAGCCCAAAGGACAGAAAAGGAAAAAACAGCAGCAACAACTTGATGTTCTGCTTCTCCTTCTTACCCTTAGGGAAAGGAAACATTGTACCTGATTTTGAGTGGTTTAGTTTACACGTCCAAGTATATTTCTTAATTCTGAAAAAAAAAAAAAATTGCTATATCTAAGCAAATTTAAACTGTACTCAAAATATGGGTGGATATCACCAAATTAAACTCCCTAGATGATTTGCTTCTTTTTCTTCATTTTAATTAGAACATTACTTAATCCTGACTACCGGTAGTACAATGGATTTAACCTGGGACCTATTTCCTGCAAGTCTTATGTGCCTCTACTATTCATATGCCTGGTTCAAATAACACTTTCCCTCTATAACTACTCACTTTTGCCAAACTACATCTAATGTATCCACTACATGTGCTTGTCTTATAAAATATATATAAACAAAAGAACAAAACAGGAAAAAATACTAGGCAGAATAATGTTTCCTGCCTCTTCCACCAAATGTGTCCTTATCCAAATTGCTAGAGCATATATATATATATATATATATATATATATATATATATATATATATATATATATATATGGCACTGGAGAACATAAGATTGTTGATATCCTAACCTTAAAACGGAGATAGTTTTCAACACTGTCTGAGTAGGCCAAATACAATTATAAAAGCCATTAAAAGTGGAAGAAAGAGAATTAAGGAGATAGCATGATGATTATGCAACTTTCATGCCTGAGGCTCTGAACTCCCAGATTCTATATGCCACAAACTACAGCTAAGAAGTTCTCTGGTAAAAAGGGAAGATGGGGCGGGGGTGAAGAAGGTGAGAAGGGGAGGGGGTGGGGAGTCAAGATTAGTGAAAAAGATGTGGAGCCAGAAGCAAGAAGCAACTTCCCTCTTTGTTAGCCTTTGCTACCTAAGTGCACAAAGGAATTTTAGAATTCTGGGAACCTAGAGAAGCTATAAAGAGGAAAGAAATTATTCACCCTAAGACCCCCCCCCCCCCCAGAAAGGAACTGAGCTGTCAAAAACTTGATTTTAGCTCAGTAAAAACTGTTAGATTTCTAAGGTTTCTAATGTAAAGAATTATAAGATACATTTTTAAATCCCTAGGTTTGGGATAATTTATTACAGCAACAATAGAAATTCACTAAATTGCTTCCAAGATTTTTGAATAATATCAGATGAAATTAATGTGATAGGTAAACAAATCAATTTTACTGTTAAGAAAGAGGAACACAAACTTAATTAGAATGATATAAAAAAAAAGAACGCAAGACAACCTGCAAAGTTTCAGAAGAGGAAAATGGTTAAATATGAAACTCTCCACAAATAATCTGTTTTATAAATATAGAGTGAAAGTATCTCCCTACTTTATAGTATGAAATAAGACAGTGATTTTAGAAAACACATCTCTCCCCTGATAATCTACTACTTATCATGGCATGTATTAGACACCACTGCTTCGTACTTATTTAATTATATACCTTTTTTTTTTTGAGACTGGAAATAAGGGATGAATTGAGGAAGAAAAAAAAAACAAGCAAGCAAATTATAAAATTAGTGTCTTTAGAGTATTTGCACAATTATCCTCCAGGGATATTATTCAAAACTTGAAAAATAGGCAACCTGAATTTATAAAATAATTTAAAGGCTGGCATAAGCTCACTTGGATATTATGCTACTTTGCCTTAAAAAGACTTAAGAAGAAAATGAACAGTGAGTCTTAAGTCTCATTTTTAAGATTTTTTAAAAAATATTTATTTATTCTCTTTTGTTGCCCTTTTTTATTGTTGTAGTTATTGTTGTTGTTATTGATGTCACTTTTGTTGGATAGGACAGAGAGAAATGGAGAGAGGAGAGGAAGACAGAGAGGGTGAGAGAAAGATAGACACCTGCAGACCTGCTTCACTGCTTGTGAAGTGACTACCCTGCAGGTGGGGAGCCAGGGGCTGGAACCAGGATCCTTAAGCAGGTCATTGTGCTTTGTGTGACCTGAGCTTAACCCACTGCGCTACCGCCCAACTCCCCTTAAATCTTTTTTAAAGTTTAACTATTGACTTGTTAATGAAAGAGAGAAAAAAACAAGGATGAGAAGATCATTCTGCACTTGTGATGCTGGGTATTGAACTCTAGACTTCAGAGAGTTTTATCTACTTAATCCCCTCCACTGGCTGATTTCTATAAGTCTTTATATAGCTCTTTTCATTTTGATAGCAATTATTGCTGTCTCTATAGGTTCATTGATTTTTTTTTCCTGCCATGTCTTATCTTATTTTAATTCCAATTATGTGTGTTTTCTTATTGGGCCTTGTAGTTTTCACCTGTAGCTATCATTTGGTTCTGTCTTCTATAATATTTAATACTCATATTCAATCTCTCTTCTATTATAGGGCATAGAATAGAGCTATAATTATTTTTATGTCTTTGCTGATTATACCATCTCTTCCAGTTCTGACTGGCAAAATCATATGTATTATTCTGACTGCGTTTTTCCTTACTAATAAATGTTTTTCTAACTTTTTTTTTTATGTCTAGCAGACTTTAGTAACTATCAGGCATTATGAACCTGGTAGTTTACCTTGCAAGGTACTGGATCTTTTGGATTTTAGAATTAGTTTGAACTTTTACTGAGAACTACTGTGTAACACAAAAAACTATTTGATCCTTTGGAGTTCTGCTTTTAAAACTTGTTGTGCAAGACTAGAGCCACATATATCCTAGTTAATTACTACCAGTACCAAGATGAGAGCTTACTATGCAAAGCCTGCCAAATTATATACTTTTCCTGTGTGGTCATATAAGTACTATGTCCTGCTGCCTTGAATCATTTTGAGGTGGTTGGTTCTTTTCCCCAAGAACCACCTTGGTAAGATAATATTTTCAAATACACATATCAATCAGTACATTGCTGACTGATAGAAGATAAAGTTTTCTATAGTTGTGCACAACTTTATTTGTGTATGACTAACTCCTCAATAGTATTCTACCTGCATGTGAACTTTAACTGGATTCTACTTCTTGAATTCTTAGTTTCATAGGAGACTACTAAACTCCATAAAATGCCTCCACCTTAGTTTCCTGTTCTTATGACCTAAAAATTCTCTCTACTCTGTAAAACAATAAAACTTAATTTCTGACAAGTTCCACTGTTCTTTGTAGTTAAATTTCTGAAACTGTCATTCTCTCTTTGTAAATAGCTTTATACTTGTTTCAGATAGTAACAACAATCTGTTTCTTCTTACAACTGAATTCCATATGCCCTTCAAACAATAGATATTTCTGTATATGAATCTTTAATATTCAATATTAAATAATAAAAACTACATGTCTAACATATACATTTATCAGTCACATTCTTGATCATATTTTATTTTATTTATTACCAGATACCAGAGCACTGCTCATCTCTAGCTTGCAGTGATGCTGGGGATTGAAATCTTGAAGCTTTGGTACCTAAGGCAGGAAAGCCTTCTTACATAACCATTATGCTATCTCCCCAGCCCAATCTTGTTTCAGTTTTAAGTACTCTGCTTTTCAATACTCTTTTACTTAAAATTTGTGATTCTCAAGGGGTGATACAAAGTAAAACTTGGACTGGTTTTTGGTGTTTTACACTAATGCAAAGGATTCTAGGAGAAAAAGGAAGAGAAGGTGCTGGGGATGCTTTGGGCTCCTGTTGCATGATGTTTGAAAAGGACCTAAATTGAGGGCTAGAGTGTTTTGCAGACATCTACCATGGGGAAATTTCAAATGCTTCCTATGTGTCAGCAACTATACTGTAATCCATTAGCCCCCCTCCTCAGTAAAATTTTTAAATAATTTTTCTTATTAAGATAAAGTAGAATTTTTAAATTCCTTAGATCTACTCCAAAGCAAAGTCCACTCATTTAATTTTTTAGAATTTAATTCTAGATTAATATATGTTAGTTAATTACTATAAATCAATTGTATATTTATGTTATGTTATGTAATATATTTAATGCATGATATACAGTATATTGGTATATTATAGTTCTAATAACATAAATATAAATCAATTGTATATTTATGTTATGTTATGTAATATATTTAATGCATGATATACAGTATATTGGTATATTATAGTTCTAATATATACATATATAGATATATATACACCTTCTTCTAATTTAGTCTTAAATAAATGGCTACATGTTCCCATGCTACATGTTCACATGCTCGAGAATATTTTTTATTATGCTGGCATATTTGAAGACAGTGTGACTTACATTTTCTGTATTTTAAAATATTTCCCTTTAGGACATAAAATGCCCCTCCATTGTCATCTTGCACATACTGTTTGCTGTTGAAAACTTTTGCATAATGTTTATGCAAAAAGACTCTTGTGCATGAGCTCAGAGGTCTCAGGTTCAGTCCCTGGCACCACCATAAGCTAGAGCTTATCAGTGTTCAGGTGATAAATAAATAAATAATCAGGTTCTATATGGAAGCACTGCTCTGGAATTATCTATGTGTGAATTTGACTACTATATATATATATATATTTCATCTTTCAAATATTTCCCGTCTTACATCCAAAACTTGTTTTTAATATTTTTCTTTCTATGAGTATATATAATCCAGAATATTGTTTTGAAACTGCTATGCTCCTCAAACAGTCTGTAGAATTGTTCTACCAGTTTTTCACTAGGGCTAATTCAGCAGTATTGCAGACCATTAGAATCACCTGTAGAAAATTTTAAATATGCAAAACCTGCTCTCACTCCATAGAAAGTAAATAACATATTTAAGAATAAGTACTAGTTTTAGTTAGCCAGGTGTTAATTTTTTTTTTAAGATCGCCTGTTGATTCTGCATTGCAACATAATTTGGAGACTTATGCTATAGAAGTATCAATCTTGCTATCTGGTAATGTTTATCTCCCAGTGGATCGACTCAGCAAGTCCAAGAATGTACCTGCTAAGATAAAGAATTCCAAATATCGGGGGGGAACCCACTCCTTACTCTGAAAATACATCTCAAATCAGGTCATTAGTTCACCACCCTTAGTAGACATCATTGGAATGAGACTATAATTCCCTACTCCTAAACTGTCTCACAAGCCATTTGAGAATCATTAAACTAGACTCTAAACCAACTAAAGCAGATTTAGGGTGGCACCCAGTCTTAAGTATTAGTATTAGCAGTTAATGTTGAGAACCCACATTTCAAGAACTTGGAAAATAAGAGACTAGAAACACAGCTGCTTGAGGTCAGATTATTTCCTGTTTTCATAAACTCCTCATAAGCAAGAAAACAGAGATAAATGTTGCCTTGGGGTTTTGGAACAAGTGCTATGTGTACCAAGAAAAGGGTGGTTGTGGAAGCAACAACAGAACTGAAACTCTTTATTTTATCCTCTATTCTATTAAGCTACTTTCTATCCCAGGCTAAACCATCTGCATACACACATAAAGAAACACAAATTGCCAATAATGCAACAGAAGTGTTCAGTAGAGTTTTCTTATTTTTTATTCTAGTTGCTGAAGACAAGAAAAACAGAATAAGGGGAGCCAGGTGGTGGCACACCTGGTTGAGCACACACATTGCTGTGCATAAGGAGCCAGGTTCAGATCCCTGGTCCCCACCTGCAGGGGGAAATCTTCATGAGCTATTGAGAAGGGCTACAGGTGTCTGTCTCTCTCCCTCTCTATCTCCTCCACCCCTCTCAATTTCTCTCTGTCTCTATCACATAAATAAAGATAATTTAAAAAATTAAATAAAAATAGAATATGGTTTTTCTAGTAATTGAGCTACTGTTGTATCTTAATTCAAATTACCATCAAAGGCCTAGACTTCTAACAGATCCTTCTCTCCACCATTGCTGGTTGTCTCCATCAGGAACAGCATTGTGGACCTGCTTGTGGGCCTCTACAGGACCTTACCCTCAATGTCAGTCAACATTGGTAGGGACTGCTCCACTCTTCAAAGGGAGGCTGAGTCAACATACTTGCTGGTCCCTGTTCAGACACTAGATGCCGGGCTAGCTTTGCAGGCGGGAGAGAGACGACCAGGGACTCATGGCTGAGCTGGGATGCAATGTAATGCAATGCCATGCTGGCTTTATTCATCTGCATTTATACTCTCCAGGAAGGAAGTGGTAGGGTGTAAAACAGGATGTGATGAAGAGAGGATGGAGCAAAAAGAGAGTGCAAACCAATGGGGATTAAACGGTGGAAAACAGGGTGTGACTAGGAGAGGAGGTGGAGTGGAAAAAGAGCTCGAACCAGTGGGGATTAAAACAATTAAAACAATGATTATGTAAATAGACCACAGCATTAAGCAATACAAGGGAACCTAATGTGATGATCAAAACAGAAGGTCTTATAAGCAGAATTAGAAGCATACCAACACATACTCTTGAGGAAGACACATACTCTCGAGGAAGAATTAGAAGCATACCAACACATACTCTCGAGGAAGGTACTGAAATAAGTGAAGTCTAGAATGTTCTTAGCGGTGACTATAGAATGTCAGCTCAGACCTACAGGGATGCAGAGGTTACACAGGTTCCTGTACTTAATATGGGCCCCAGATCAGATTAATGTGGTTTATAGTAAACTGTATGTATATACTCTTCAAATATTTGTGAGCTACTCTGTGCCCTGATCCAGCTTTCTAGTCTTATTTCCAACTCTGACACCATCTCCTCAGTATCTTTAGCCCACCTGCATGTTAGTTTCAGGCTCAGGCAAAAAATTAGTAAAGTCATGGGCCCCTTGGAATATACCTAAGATAGACTTTCTAACTTTTTGCAAAATGGAGATCTCCAAAAGACAGGAGAAAAATATAATTTCAAATTTATTATTAAAAAAGGCCTAAACTAATGTAATAGCAGTATATACTGAAATCTTAGTAAGTGAGATTTTAAATAAATAATTAAAATTTGTTAGCATCATAAGAAAGTACAACTTGGATTTTTTAGCCTACATATTCACTGATTTAAGGGAAAAGAAAACTTTTAAGCACAAATAAACATATTACTACAAGTCCAAAGATAAAACTACAACACAATTTGTTTTTGTAAGATATGCATAGTTCTTAAAACTATATGCCCTCCATCTGTATCTATAGCTATAGGATTACATTCATATAAATTTCATTGCATGATAAAATTTTATTAAATATTCATTGAGTGTATATAAACAACAAAGCCTTTTCTCATTCTATAATCAAATAACAAAATTAACAATGAGCATTTCTGAAGTTAGCTATGACTTAATGAACAAGGATTATACTTTTGAACACACTTTTTATTATCATGATCTTATTATCAATATTTATGGGATTGATCAATTATCTTAGGACTGATCATGTTTTGAAAATACACTCAAATATATTGTTATTTATCAAGACCAGTATTATTTATACTTAAGGTAAAATTTAGTAGTTCATTCATTTTTTTAAGAATAACAGATATACCTTGTCAATATAGAAAGAAATTAAACAAATTTAACAGCTTATCAGAGAATGAAATTACTGGAGAATGGGCGATTAAGTAGGTTAGAAATGAGGAAAAAGGGAAAACAAATAGAAGAAGGTTATAGGTATCCGTGAAAGGAAGCACCTAGAAAGGAAGGGTTGGGACTGAGTAAGTTTGGTATATATAGAAAAACAGAGTAGACTATCAGGAGGCTGGAAAGAAAAAACAAGAATAATAAAAAGAAAAGTCCGTCACTGATACAGGGTGACCATCTTATATAAGTATAGAAGAAATATGGGTTATGTATGAAAACAAATTAAATACAAAAATAATTATTGCAGCATTATTCACCAAAACCAAGTGTATTGTCAGTGGATGGATGGGCAAATATGTGGCAGATAGACATATAGACAGATAGTTGGTATTTAATGAAATACTGTTCAGTCATGAAATTGAGGGAAAACCTACAATTTATGAAAACACAAATTAATTTTGAGGTCACTACATTAAATAAGTTAGACCAAACAAAGTGTGATATCACTTGCATGTGAACTCTCAGAAAGACAAACACCAAATATATGGTTACTACCAGGTGTTGGGATGAAGGATTAGTAGAAAAGTGCCAAAGACTAAACAAACAAGCAAATAAAATCCACAAGTATACAAGTATAAAATTATAAGAAAACAAGTAACCAAAATGTGTATTAGTTGAATAAAGCAATAGAATTAGATAGAATTGAGTGTTATACAGTAGAGAAAGTTTATTTATCCATTTATTAGGAAATTAATAACTTATAAGACAGTTGTCACATGAGTGCAGTTTCTTACTTTCTCATGATAGGTATCTGCACACACTCCCAATAACTGCTTAAGTCCTTCTCTACCATCACTCACTGAGTCCCCAAACCTCTCTAAATTTCCTCTTGCCTTCTCTCTGCCACCTTCCTGCCCACCACACCCCCCTTTGCTGCACCTAACCACACCAATCCAAGTTTCACCATGTCATTTGCCTATTCCACCTTGTTTCTTAAATTCAACCTGTAAGTGAGAGATCACCTAGTATTTCTCTTTCTCCTTCTAGCTTGTCTAGCTTGACATGATTCTTGTAAGTTCTACCCACGACATGGCAAAATTTTTATCATTTTTTTACAGCTGAGTGATATTCCACAGCACATATATATTACAACTTTTTTGTCATTGGCCATCTTGGTTATTTCTAAATATGGGCTATTACAAATAGTATTTCTAGTAACACATATATGCAAATCTCACTGGGTAGGCATTTTTGTTTTCTTTGGATAAATCCATACAGAAGGAATTTCCAGATCATAAGGTAGGTTCATTACTCATGTTCTGAGGGATTCACAGAATGGAGAAAGCTGAGCTTTTGGGGAAATTCAAATAATGTAAAACAAAAGAGCATATATGACATGTTCTTCAAACAGTGAATGTATTTGATTTGGCTGAGGGCCATAATACAAGCCTCCATGAGACTTCCAATAAAGATGGCAGGGGACTAGGCTATACTCTGTCTGCTCTCTCTCTCTCACAGTATTACAACAAAAACCATTACAACATACACGGAAAAAATAATATATGGCAGTGCATATAAATCACAATCTAGTACCCAGGTGGCAAGGACAGAGGGACTTACAGTGGCGGTAATAATCGGCTCCTGATATGAGGTTTTATTATGGCCATAGTGAGCCCTAATACTCTCTCATACTCAACCCTCAGGCTCTAAGGTTACCTGCCACTCTAACCTAACTAATCTGTGGTGGCTGCTGCATTTGCCCACTCCCACTCCACCATCTCCCAGCTAAACTCCCTGCTGCCAGGTTCAAACCAGCCTGGCAGAGCTCCAACCTGCCACATTCCTGCTAGGTACCCTGCTGTCAGTTCAGCCTGGCTTAGCTCAACTCATAACCTGCACAGCCCATGCACAACAGCTTCCATCTTCATCTGGGTCACCTCTCTCCTATTCAGCCTTTACCTAGTACGGTTTGCCTGGTTCCAGCTAGATATCTGGTCTCCATAGCCACCAGCTGGTTCCGGTCAGGGACTTAACTGTCTCAGTCACCTCTAGTAAGACTCAAACATAATGGGAAGAAAACAGAATTTGTCTATAATGTTGGATTAAAAAAAAAGTCTCAAGGAAAACTCCAAATTCAACAAAGCTATATGAATCTCCTGAGGAAGACTCCAAAGTTATAGTTTTCCCTGAATTGAGAGGAAATATAGAGAGCCATATTTTATGAGAGAAATAATGAGAAAATGTATCGATAAATGTATATAATAGAAATCAAGAGTGAAGTGACAGCTAAAACACAGAAAGAGGAAGAGAAGGAGGGGAAGAAGAAGAGAGGGAGAGAAGAGAAGAAAACCAGCAAGAAGACAGATGCCAAAGATCATAGTGGAGAACAAGAAATTTAGTTAAAAGAAGATACCCATTAGAGTTCACCCATTACCAGGCACATGGACCTGGGTTCAAGTTCCCTATCTCCATCTGTAGGTTGAAGCATCACAAGCACTGAAGCAGTGCTACAGGTGTCTTTCTCTCTTCATCTCCCTGTCTTCTTTCAATTTTTCTCTGTCCTATCAAATAGAGAAAGAGAGAGAGAGAGATTACTATGAGGAGCAGTTGACAAGCTGTGCCTGCTATGCAGCCACCAAGTCTTATCAATAACCCAAGTTGGAAGAAGAAAAAAAAAAAAAAGAAAGAAAGAAAGAGAGAAAAGAAAAGAAAAGAAAAGAAAAGAAAAGAAAAGAAAAGAAAAGAAAAGAAAAGAAAAGACAGCCATAAGAAAAACACATGAAAATAAATTAAGGTGGTAGTATGAGTAAACTAGGGACAACATATGTATTACAGGAGTGAAAAAGGAGATGATTTGAAGAAATTCTAATTGAGAAAATCTCCAAATTAAAAAAGGGAATGGACTCCCAGACTCGAGACTCAGAATACCCCAAGAAAAATGAATCTAAGCCCAAGTTTATCATAGGCACATAATAGTTAAAATGGCAAAGATCAACAACAAAGAAATTATTCTAGAGGCTGCTAGAGAAAAGCAGAGTCCCCTATAAAAAAAGCCCACAAGACTTTCAGTTGATTTCTCAGCATAAATGTTAAGGAAGGAAGTGCTTTTTCTTTTTTTTTTTTTTTTGTTTGTTTGTTTGTTTGAAGCTGATGGTTTATAGTATAGATTTTAAAACACAGAAACAGCCTTTCATCTCCCCTTGACTGGTTTCTCAGAGACACACCAGGACTGCAATGTCTCTTCATCCTGTTCCTTTTTCTCCTTCCCCAGAGTCCTTTGCTTTAGTGTAAATACGCCAAGATACACACAGAACTCACCAAGCTCAACAATAAAAAGGAGGCGCTTTTCTAATAAGCAACAGCTGAAGTAAATTATCACCACTAAGCCAGGCTTACAAGAGATACTAAAAGAGACTCATATGAAAGGAAAGTGAGCCCTTTCATATGAGTCTTTTTAGTTGTCACTTTCCTGCATGCTTCTCTCAATTCATACCGAATGATACTGCATCTGCCGATCCCAACATCAACACAACAAGTACCACCTCAGCATGCTTCACTTCAGACTGTGTCCAGAGACATCAGGTATGGAATGTTAACCCTTCAACCTCATTACTCAGGTGAGACCTTTCCTTTCATAGTATTCTCTAATTCCATTCCAGGAGGTTCATTTCCTAACAAAGTCCCAAAACCTAGATGTAGACCAGGTCCCATGAGGTAGAGCATTATGTTCACATGTATCCATAAACTAGGGCAAAATATAAACCTGAAAGCAAAAGTACACAATAGTCTGCAGTGAGTCAGTATAAAGTTCTTAATGAAACAGTGTCTACTTAGAAGTAGATAACCTCCTAAAGTACTTCCTATTACACTTCCCTCACTCACTCTAAAACTAACCTTATCAAAGCAAGGACTGCAAAAGCTGAGTAAGGGCAAGAGACTAGCATACTTTAATGATGACTCTTTAGTCACTATCAGGTCACCCCATCAGCTGGGGCCCTAACCGGGGGGCCCTGAGATTCCCAAACAGACATGATTGGCCTAGACCTCAAATAAATCCTTCTCTCCATTGTTACTGGTCATTTCTTTTTTTTTTTTTTAAGATTTTTTAAATATTTATTTATTTATTTATTTCCTTTTTGTTGCCCTTGTTGTTTTTATTGTTGTTGTAGTTATTATTGTTGTATAGGACAGAGAGAAATGGAGAAAAGAGGTCAAGAAAGAAAGGGGGAGAGAAAGACTCTTGCAGACCTGCTTCACCGCTTGTGAAGCGACTCCCCTGCAGGTGGGGAGCCGGGGACTTGAACTGGGATCCTCACACCAGTCCTCTTGCTTTGTGCCACGTGTGCTTAACCTACTGTGCTACCACCCGACTCCCTTTACCAATCATTTCTGTCAGGAACAACACAATAGACCCCTTTGTGAGCCCCCATAGGACCTTGCCCTCAACTTGGATGTTCCATTCTCTGAAGGAAGACTGGACAATATACTCTATGCTACACCTGAGGAAGATAGGTCCTGTTATTGGGGCAGCTTAGAACATTCCTATTTATGACCACAGAATCTGAGCTCAAATCTACAGGGATGCAGAGATCACATAAGCTCCTAAGCTGAATATGGGCCCCAGATCACATCAAATCGATGGGTTTACAATCAACAATATTTATACACCTTTCCCATATTTGGGAGCTACTCTCTTCCCTGATCCTGCCAGCCATGACATCATCTCCCCAGACAATAATAAGGATCCACATGCATATCAGATTTCAGGCTTAGGTGAAAAAAAAAAAAAACCTAGTAGAGTCACAGACCCTTTGGAATATAACTAAAATATGCCTACTAGCTATCTACAAAATGGAGACCCCCCCCCCCAACTCTTCATCTGCACTATTACAGCCTTTAGGTCCATGATTGTTCAACAATTTGTTTGGCTTTGTATATTAACTCTCTTTTCAACCACCAAATTCCAGATGCTAGCATGATGCCAACCATACTTCCCTGGACAGACAACCCTACCAATGTATCCTGGAGCTCTGCCTCCCCAGAACCCTTCCCTACTAGGGAAAGAGAGAGATAGGCTGGGAGTATGGATTGACCTGTCAATGCTCATGTTCAGCAGGGAAGCAATTACAGAAGCCAAGCCTTCTACCTTCTGCATCCCACAATGACCTTGGGTCCATACTCCCAGAGGGTTAAAGAATAGGAAAGCTCTCAGGGAAAGGGATGGGATACAGAGTTCTGGTGGTGGGAATTGTGTGAAGTTGTACCCCTCTTATCCTATGGTTTAGTCAATGTTTCCTTTTTATAAATAAACAATTAATAATAAAAAAAGACTGGGGGCCAGGTAGTGGTGCACCTCGTTGAGCACACGTGTTACAGTGTGCAAGGACCCAGGTTTGAGCCCCTGGTCCCCACCTGCAGGGGGAAAGCTTTACAAGTGGTGAAGCAGTGCTACAGGTGTCTCTCTGTCTCTCTCCCTATCACCCCCTTCCCTCTCAATTTCTGACTGTCTCTATCCAACAGATAAAGATAAAAAAAACTCACATGAAATGAAAATAAAACAAACAAATAACAACAACAATAAAATGACCCATAGGAGGAATGCATGGAAAATAATTAAAAGACCATGGACTCAACAGAGCTGAGGTTATAACAAAAGGTTGGAGTTGGTAAAAGGGAGCTGATGGATTTTGATGAAGGAATATTGGTGCTGGAGGGGGAGGCTCAAAGGGGCAGAGCTAGGGGTGTGTTTGTGTGTGTGCTTATAGAGTAATTTATCTTGAGTAAGTGAATTTTGTACCTCAAATGTTTATAGGCTTGTAAACTAAGGGTTACTCAAAATAAATAAATAAATAACATTCCCCTGAAAAAACAAAATAATAATAAACTTTCAATGCTGTCAGAGGAAAAAAAAAAAGTTCAGATACCTGGAAGATACTGAACAAGAAAGCCTACTTGTGCTTTCAGATCCAATGTACAGAATCTCTAAATTATAGAAACAGATCAAGTTTGCATACTGAATATTGAAAAAAGAAAACTTGTGACCAGTTTTTTAGGCATGGACAGTGGCCACCAAAACGAGGAAGCAGTTGTCCCTTAATTCTCTCCCTTCAGTTTTTCCTTTTGAGGCCATGTAACCTCTTTGGGTAGAAGCCTTTTAATACTCTCTTCTATCCACAAGTCTTGCCACTACAAAATCATGGATAATCTTCATTAGAATGTAAATTCACGCTGGATTAGTGTTTTGTATTTAAATAGAAAACACTTGAACAAAATATTTTAGGCAACTTGACAAAGGAATCAGTAACTTGTTGCTAAAGAAGTGATTGAGAGAGGTTAAAGATGTGAAAGATACTGGACTTCCTAATTCCTTAGATGCACACTATTTAAAAAATAATCTATACAGGACGCAGGTGGTGGAGCAATGGAAAGGGCAGTGGTTCTCAAACGTGAGTTCCTGGGTTCAATCCTCGGTATATCATGCACCCAAGAGATAATCTGGTTTTCCTTCTTTCCTATTGATAAATAAATTAATCTTTTAAAATAATAATGTTTTTCCATAAGTTCCGCAAGAATCATGTATATGCCTTCCCTTCAAAAAATATTTATATACCCATAACCTAAAAGAAATTTAAGAAGTTTGAATCTAACCTAATATTTACCATCCCTTATTTATATTCATCATTTTTATGGAATTATAAGTAGTGAGAATTCTTTTTTTTATTTCTGATTAACATGTATTTCTTTCTTTTTTTTTTTTATTTAAGAAAGTATTAATTAACAAAACCATAGGGTAGGAGGGGTACAATTCCACACAATTCCCACCACCCATTCTCCATATCCCACCCCCTCCCCTGATAGCTTTCCCATTCTCTATCCCTCTGGGAGCATGGACCCAGGGTCCTTGTAGGTTGCAGAAGGTAGAAGGTCTGGCTTCTGTAATTGCTTCCCCGCTGAACATGGGCGTTGACTGGTCGGTCCATACTCCCAGTCTGCCTCTCTCTTTCCCTAGTGGGGTGGGTCTCTGGGGAAGCGGAGCAAGTAGTGAGAATTCTAAGATGATAATTAGTTTTCTAGGCAACAGAAAGGAAAAATATCACTAAAAGAGAGAAACTAACTTGTATGATGAGAATTTACATTTTTCAGATTAAAAGCACTTTGGAAAAATTATTTTGAGGGTAAAGTAAGACTTGATGTGTAGGGTGGGGGAGATAGCATAATGATTATGCAAAGGGAAACAAGTGCACAAGCCTCCAAAGTTCTAGGTTCAGTCTCCCATACGCGTAATTTAGAACTGAACGGTGCTCTGATATAAAAAAAAAAGTCAATAAAATAGTCAAAGTGTAGAAAACAAAAAATAGGGGCTGGGCATGGTGTGTCCAGTTAAGCATGCATGTTACTATATGCAAGGGCCCAGGTTCAAGCCCTTGATCCCTACCTGAAAGGGGGAGCATCACAGTGAAGCAGTGCTTCAGATGTCTCTCTCTCTCTCTCCTTCTCTACCTCTTTCTCTCTCTTTTCCATTCCCACCCCCTCAGTTTCTCTCTGTTCTGTCAAATAAAACCCCAGTGATAACCCTGGTAGAAAAGAAAAAGAGAGAGAGAGAAATAAAGGAAGAAAGGGGGAAGAAAGAGGAGGAAAGAGGAAAAAATAGGTGAAATTAAAAAGAAAATAGCATAGATGGTAGAAAAGCTAACATGAAGGGATGATCTTGTAGTAACACTTTTTTTTAATAACAATGACAGCAGATTTTGATTAATTTTATTTCTTTCTCTACATGATCTTACATATATTGTGCCTTTTCTAATCATAGCAGTAGGTGATCTCATCATGTGAAATTAATCATGTGGAAACATTATTTGAAAAGACAGGCTTTAAAAAGTTGTATTATTTATTGGTGGATACCATCACACACATATAATGGATACAAAAAACTGAAAAAGTCTATGATGTTTTGAATCGCATTGTGAAAATGATTAAAGTATTTCGTAAGCAGAAGTTAAGTAGTACAGAAAGTTATATTAACAATATCTGGAAGAGGTCACAATGAACACACATCTGAGGCTGTTCAGTAAGCATTTAGAATACTAATTTAAAACATAGTGTTGGGGCCCGGCGGTGGCAAATCAGATTAAGCATACACTATAGTGCACAAGGACCTAGGTTCCAGCCTCTGGTTCCCATTTGTAGGGAAAAAGCTTCACAAGTGATGAAGAAGTCTGAAGGTATCTCTCTGTCTCTATCCCTCGCTGTTTTCCTCTTGATTTTAAATTTCTCTCTGTCCAACCAAATCAAGTAAATAAAGTTTAATAAAATAAAATATTAAAAAATAATAGTGTTGTGATCAGGCATTCTTTCCTATAGTTAAACAAATTTATAATAAACCTTTCCAATCATTTATGTGGCTAAAATTCCTTCATTTATTTAATTATTTAATAGTTATTTTGAAGTAAATTATCACTTTATAATGATATTTGCAGATTTGCAATCCTACATATTATCATAAAAATATTTTTCAAATAGCATTTAAGTTTTTTTGTTGTTGTTTTTGTCAGCTTCTAATATTACTTCAGTCCTCCCTTTTTATCACTGTTTTTGATTATTTCTTTTTCTTGCTTCCACTCCAGTGTTTATTTCCTCTCCTTGATGTAATGTGCCATATTTTGATTATTTTATATCCAGTCCATCTGTCAGAGTTCTGTTTCTATGATTTTCATCCATCCTTTCAAGCTAATACATTGTTCTTTCTCGATCATCCATGTTTTGCTCTCCTAGTATTAAGGGATTACTAGTATTTGCAAATAATTTTGCAAGCTATTGCTTGGTTGTAATAAGCCAGGACCAAAACATGAAAGTGCAAAGGTCAAAGAATCAAGTTAAACAGAGTAATTGAGTTAACAAGATTGGTGCTAGTCCTAAAAATCATTCAAAATCATCATTCATTGATCCAGTTTATATTTTCTATCTCCCCATTATGAAAATACCTTGTTTTAGAGATTATTGAGACAGACACACACAGAGAAAGAGCACAAAAGGCAGAACACTTCAGTGGCCTATGCATGCTCAGGATGGAAGCTGGAACCTTAAGCAAGCAAATCTACTGATCTAGCCACTGAGCCATTTCCCCTCGCCAATAAAATATTTTTTTTTTACTTTTTTTAAAAATTTTTTATTTATTTTATTTTTTTATTTTATATATTTATTCCCTTTTGTTGCCCTTGTTGTTTTATTGTTGTAGTTATTATTGTTGTTGTTGTCGTCGTTGTTGGATAGGACAGAGAGAAATGGAGAGAGGAGGGGAAGACAGAGAGGAGGAGAGAAAGATAGACACCTGCAGACCTGCTTCACCGCCTGTGAAGCGACTCCCCTGCAGGTGGGGAGCCGGGGTTCGAACCGGGATCCTTACGCCGGTCCTTGTGCTTTGCGCCACCTGCGCTTAACCCGCTGCGCTACAGCCCGACTCCCAAAATATTATTTTAAAGAGAACATCAGCTCTATTAAATAACTGATAAAGTGATGATACATATACTACTTTCTTTCTGTTCAAAAATCCCAGCATTTGGTGAAAATCAAAATGGATGCTGTTGTAGTGTAGCGTATTGATTTTAAATTATTGTCCTCTTATAATTATGCAAAAGAGCAATTTAAGATGGATTTCTTCTGCAAAATATTCTCTTAGCATTGCCTGCAATTCCCCCACCCCAAGTTAAATTGCTTTCAAAGAAGTAATATATAAATGATTCAGCTTGACTAGAAGTAATCATACTTGGACAGAGAATACTATGTTAGTTTCCTAAGACATAAACCCTGTGGCTTAGAACAACATAAATTAGTCTCACAGTTGTAAAGATTAAAGATCTACAAGGCCATATTTCCCTCCAGAGGCTTTAAGAAAAGGTATTCCTTCCCTCTTTATATTTATGTGCTGGTAGTTGCTGGTACTTGCTAATATTCCTATGTTTGTTGTCAGATTAATTTCAGTATCTACCTGTTTTTACATGGCCTCCTTCCTGTATATGTGTGTCTCTGTTTTTCTTTCTCTTTCTTTTTAAAATTATTATCTTTAGTTATTGAATAAAGACCATCAGAAATAGAAAGGGAAGGGGGAGATAGAGAGCAAGAAAGATAGATACCTGCAGCATTGCTCCACCACTGGCAAAGTTTTCCCCTACAGGTAGGAGAGGGGGTTCAAAGGAGAGGTCTTTGCACATTTTATGTGTGCTCAAGCACATGTTTATAAGAAATGCAATCACTGGTTTAGGACAATCCTAAATTTAGTAGCAACAAGTTTTTACATTATTATAATTGCAAAAATTACATTATAAAATAAGCTTACTTAGAACTTCAACATGTTTTATTTATATATTTGCTTGTTTGCTTTTAGGCGTATTCAGCTCCGCGTATAACTGTGCCAGGAATTGGACCTGGGACCTAGCAAGCCTCAAGAGTGCAAGTCCTGTGCTCTAAACTAAGCTATCTCTCTGGCCCTTGCAACATTCATTTTTCAGTGACACAATTCAATCCATAATAGATGTATCTTCATTTTCCTCTCACTTGAGGAAATCACAGTGAGGAATTATCTAATATGGTGTGATAAAAATATATGTATAAATATGTTTTCCTTTTTTTTTCTACATTTATGTTGCTTTATACATCAGTTAATTTGGAGGTAATAATGGCAATAAGAAAATTATAACTCTGTCCAGAGCCATATACAAATTTAACATAATACCCATCAAAGTTCTACCAAACTTCTTTATGAGAATAGGAAATAAATAACAATCATTTATCTGGAACCAAGAAAAACCTAGAATCACCAAAAGTATCCTGAGGAAAATAAACAGAAATGGAGGCATCACACTCCCAGATCTCAATAAATATTATAAAGCCTTATCATCAAACAGCCTGGTACTGGAACAAAAATAGGTACAAAGACCAGTGGAACAGAATTGAAAGCCCAGAACTAAACCCCCACAACTATGGACATCTAACCTTTGATAAGGGGGCCCAACATATTAAATGGAGGAAGGAGGCTCTCTTCAATAAATGGTGCTGGGAAAACTGGGTTGAAACATGCAGGAGAATGAAACTGAACCACCTTATCTCACCAGAAACAAAAGTCAGCTCCAAATGGATCAAGGACCTGGATGGACCAGAAATTACTAAATACTTAGAGGAAAATATTGGTGGAACACTTTCCCACCTAAACCTCAAGGACATATTTGATGATATAAACCCAATTGCAAGGAAGGCTAAAGCAGAAACAAATCAATGGGACTACATCAAATTGAAAAGCTTCTGCACAACCAAAGAAACTATCACACAAACAAAGAGACCCCTCACAGAATGGGAGATCTTCACATGCCATACATCAGACAAGAGACTAATCACCAAAATATACAAAGAACTCAGCAAACTTAGCAACAAAAAACAAATGACCCCATCCATAAATGGGCAGAGGATATGAACAGAACATTCACTACAGAAGAGATACAAAAGGCTAAAAAACACATGAAAAATTGCTCCAGGTCACAGACTGTCAGAGAAATGCAAATAAAGACAACATTGAGATACCACTTCACGCCTGTGAGAATGGCATACATCAAAAAGGACAGCAGCAACAAATGCTGGAGAGGCTGTGGGGACAGAGGAACCCTTCTGCACTGCTGGTGGGAATGTCAATTGGTCCAGCCTCTGTGGAGAGCAGTCTGGAGAACTCTCACAAGGCTAGACATGGACCTTCCATATGACCCAGTAATTCCTCTCCTAGGGATATACCCTAAGGACTCCATAACACCCAACCAAAAAGAAATGTAACACCTATGTTCATAACAGCACAATTCATAATAGCTAAAACCTGGAGGAAACCCAGGTGCCCAACAACAGATGAGTGGCTGAGAAAGCTGTGGCATATATACACAATTGAGTATTAGACAGCTATTAAGAACAATGAACCCACCTTCTCTGACCCATCTTGGATGGAGCTAGAAGCAAATAGGCTAAGTGAGCTAAGTCAGAAAGACAAAGATGAGTATGGAATGATCCCACTCATAAACAGAAGTTAAGAAGAACAGAAAGGGAAAATCAAAGCAGAATATGACTGAGTGTGGAGTTGGGTACCAAAGTAAAAATCTCTGTGTTGAGGGTAAGGGTAGATGTTCGGCTTCACTGAGGGGGTGGGGGTGGAGGTGGTATGGAACACAGTTTTTTGGTTTTTGGAATGGTATTTATGTACACTCTTATTAACTTGTAGTCATATAAATCACTATTTAATTAATATGAGAGGGGAAAAATTGAATGAATGTCTCAAACTTTTTAATGCATAGACCATAGGCTGAGTCTTTTAAATGTTCACTCTTTAAAATGATTAGACCAGGGAGGACAGAAGCAACCAGTGCATTGCTCTATAATACATAGCTATATACAAATAATGTCAAAGGACATAAATTATGGTGATGTTGTGTATGATACAGCAAATCCTAACAAAGGGATTTTTCAAAGTTAAGCCAATTGCCCAATAATGTGATTACAACAATAACTATCTATTGCCTTCTTAAACCCTAAGACAACAGGAACCTCCCACTTCCTCTATAGAGCCTATATTTCCCCCAGTCCTGGAACCTCTAGGGTGGGGCTCACTTTCCTGCATACTTCTCTCAATTTATACCAAATGATATTGCATCCACTGACACCAACCTAATCAACATAAAGAGTACCACCTCAGCATGCTTCACTTCAGGCTGTGTCCAGAGACATCAGGTATGGAATGTCAGCCCTTCAGCCTCATTACTCAAGTGAGACCTTTCCTTTCACAGTATTCTCTAATTCCATTTCAGGTGGTTCATTTCCTAACAAAGTCCCAAGACATAGATATAGACCAGGTCCCATGATATAGGGCATATGTTCACATGTATCCATAATTTAGGACAAAATATATACCTGAAAGCAAAAATGCACAATAGTCTGCAGTAAGTCAGTATATGCAGCAAGAAGTAGAAAGACCTAAAAAGACACCATAAAGTTTCTAATGAAATAGTGTATACTTAGAAGTAGATACCCTCCTCACCTACTTTCTATTAAACTTCCCTCAGACACTACAAAGCTAGCCTTAGCAAAGTAAGGATTGCAAAAGCTGAATAAGGACAAAAGACTGGCATACTTTAATGATGACTCTTTAATCACTGCCAGGCCTCCCTATCAACTGGGGCCCTAGTCGGGGAGGCCTGCTATTCCCAGACAGATAAGATGGGCCTAGATCTTGAATAAATCCCACTTTTCATTGTTACTGGTTGTCTCTATCAGGAACAATAGACCCCTCTGTGGGCCCCCATAGGACCTTGCCCTCAGCATGGATCAACCATGGTAGAGACTGTTCCATCCTCCAAAGGGATACTGGAGAACATACTCTATGTTCCACCTTAGGAAAATGGGTTCTGAAATTGGAGCAGCTTGGAACATTCCTACTCATGACCATAGAATATGAGCTCAGATCTACAGGGATGCAGAGGTCACATAGGTTGCTAAGCTGAATATGGGCTCCAGATCAGATCAAATCAATGGGATTTACAATCAACCTTATTTATACACCTTTGCCATGTTTAGGAACTACTCTCTTCCCAGATCCAGCTTTCTGGTTCTTTTTCCAGCCATGACATCATCTCCCCAGACAACAACTTGGGTCCAACTGCATATCAGATGTCAGGCTCAAAAAAAAAAAAAAAATGAAACACTAGTATAGTCATGGACACTTTGGAATATAACTAAAATAGGCCTACTAACTATCTACAAAACTGAGACATCCAAATCCTTATCTGCACTAACCTCAGCCTTTAGGTTTATAATTAGTCAACAATTTGTTTGGCTTTTTATATTAACTCTTCTTTCAGCCACCAGGTTCCAGATGCTAGCATGATGCCAACCAGACTTCCCTGGGCAGATGACCCCACCAATGTGTCCTGGAGCCCTGCTTCCCCAGAACCCCACCGCACTTGGGAAAGAGAGAGACAGGCTGGGAGTATAGATCGACCTGTCCACACCCATGTTCAGCAGGGAAGCAATTACAGAAGCCAGACCTTCCACCCCATAATGACCCTGGGTCCATACTCCCAGAGGGATAAAGAACAGGAAAACTATCATGGAAGGGGATGGGATATGGAGTTCTGGTGGTGGGAATTGTGTGGAGTTGTACCCCTCTTATCCTATGATTCTTGTCAGTGTTTCCCTTTTATAAATAAAAATTAAAAGAAAAAAGAAAATTACAATTAAAAGGAATTATCTCATTCATCTGTAATGCACAGGTTGAAATGCAAGTTTTAGTAAATGATATTTTGCTCTACAAATTGTATGTTGCTCAAATAGTATTTTAACATTTTTAGATACCACAAAATCCAATACAAGTAATATTGAACTATGTCAAAGCATCCAGACAAAAATCAAAGTGCTGTATTAATAGAAATAAAGTCTCCTTTGAAACAACATAATGTAGCTCAGGTTGCATACACTTAAGCGGAATGCAAATAAGACATCTGAATATGCAAGAACTACTAAATAGAAATAGTTAATCACTGGGTCTAGACCTCTAACAAATCCCTCTCTCCACTGTCACTGGTCATCTCCATCAGGAATAACATCTGTGACCCTTTTGTGGGCCTCTACAGAACCTTGCCCTCAATGTTGGTCAACATTGGTAGGGACTGTCACATTTTCTGAAGGGAGGTTGGGTCACAGACAGAAATTGAGAGAAGACATAGAGAGACCTGCAGACTTGCTTTACTGCTTATGAAGTATCCCCTCTGCAGGTGGGGAGCCAAGGACTTGAACCTGGATCCCTGAGTGGGCCCTTGGGTACTTTCTCTAATTGTCAATGAGTCTTCACATAATGTGACTTTCTAATAAGTCTGTAATAACTACCTATCTTCTCCAACTAGGGTATTTTAAAAATATATATTTATTTGGCCAACACTACTATATTCACTACTGGAAGCTTCATTCATCTCTCTCACTTTCTCTTGAACTATCTTACACTTAGCCCATCTATGGCACAAAGATGTCTTTAGGTAACTGTCCTTAATCATCTTTTTTTTTTTAATAGGTGACATTAGTCTGTTCATATTTATTGGTATAATTGATATGTTTGGTCTTGGGTTTACAGGTTTTTCATTCTTAATGTTATTCTCATGTTCTTTATGATATGATCTCTGCTTTTTTTGGACATATAAAGTTATTCTGATAGCTAGAAAATATTTTATTTGTGCTTAATCTATTTGTCATGATTGTACCTTCCTATAACCACCTTAGTTCTCTATTTCACTAGACATAATCTATTATTTCCCTACTATAAACAATAAAATTAGTATACTTCTACTTTTCCTGCCTTTTTCCCCAATGTCTGTCAATAGTATTACCTTTTAATGTATACCCTATACTAAGAAATACAAATGTGCTTAAAAAATACTCTGCCACTTGAGGAAGACTGATCTTGAAATGAGTGCAGCCTAGAATGTTCCTAGCGATGACTGAAGAATATGAGCTCAGACCTATAGGGATGTAAAAGTTACACAGGCTCCTCTGCTGAATATGGGCCCCAGATCACATCAATGATGTTTACAGTTAACAATATTTATATACTTTCCCCATATTAGGGAGCTAATCTCTTCCTTGATCCAGCTTTCTAGTCTTATTTCCAACTCTGATACCATCTCCCCTTTAGCCCACCTGCATATTAGCTGTCAGGCTTAGGCAAAAATTAGCAGAGTCATGGGCCCCTTAGAATATACCTAAAATAGACCTAGTAGTCTTTTCCAAAATGGAGACCCCAAATTTCATCCACTACATTCTTAACCTTAGATTCCTGATTTTTAAACAATTTGTTCTGCTTTATATCATAATGCTTTTTCAGCCACCAAATTGAAGATGACGCCAACCTGACTTCACTGGACAGATGACCTCACCAATGTACACAAGCACCCCACCTCTCCAGAGCCCTGCCCCACTAGGGAAAGACAGAAACAGGCTGGGACATAAGGATCCAAGTTCAAGGCCCAGTCTCCCCACCTTCAGGAGAGTCCCTTCACAGTGGTGAAGCAGGTCTGCAGGTGTCTGTCTATAATATCATGGTGGTAATATTGTTCTCAGTTCCTCCAGTAACTTTGATTATTTTGAGAAATAGCTGCAGTTGTCAAGTTCTTTTCTACTTTGAATTCAATAAAAGAAAAGTAAACACACACACACATACACACACACACACAAAAAAAAAAAACAGTTAACCACAGGGCTGTTTCTTTGTCTCAGTAATTGTTCTAATTAGAACTAGAACTTCCACTATTAAAATTACCTGCAACTGTGTGACTCTTTTCACTATTGCTGTTGTACACTGAAAATACTCCAACAGAGGGCAACAAGAATTGTTTGAGATCTACACACCCACATAGTCTTGTCACTGTGAAAAGATTGCAAACAGCATAACTAGTAAAGTTATTGTGCTCTTGTGAAAAAAATAATAGCATGTTTGAAGTGAGCGTAAAGTATTGATTGCAACTCTAGTAAGGGAAATGAAAGAACAAAGATATGTGTTTTAATTGTTACCCTTTTTGCTCTTGCTTGTTTTATTCCATTTCAACTTATGCCTATATTCAAGAACACTAAAAAAATGTATCACTATACTTCAAAGGCAGTTTTGTTTTCTTTACATTTTTATAACAATTTGATGCTTTAAAAACCAGACATGTAACCTAACTTAGAAAGTGATGAATCTCAAATAACTGTGAACTTATTTGCTGTATCATCATTCTAAGAAAGCAGAGTGAGGAGGAGGAGAAGAGGAAGAAGGAGGAGGAGAAGAGGAAGAAGGAGGAGGAGAAAAGGAAGAAGGAGGAGGAAGAGGGAGGAAAGAAGAAGAAAAAGAAGGAGGAGGAGGAGGAGGAGAAGGTAAAGGAGAAGAAGAAGAGAAGGAGAGGGAAAAGAAAGTCTTGTTTTATTTTTTGTTATCTTCAAAATTTTTATTTACTGTGCCATAATTATAACAAGATAAATACATGAATGTAAACTCCTAGAGAATATAACAATAAACAATTACTATGTTTCTGAAATCCCAAGTTCAAAGTTAGAAATTTTTTTAATTCTTTTTATTTAATTTGTAGATAAATCTTTTATTAATGTCAAGGTAATAGTTCTCTAACTCGTCAGCTTTCTCAGGTGGATGATGATGATGATGATGATGATGATGATGATGATGATGATAATGATTTCCTCTTCTCTCTCTGGGTCCTGATGGAACTGGAGTTCAAAGCCCTCTGGTCGTCTTCCCTCTGGGCGTATGGACCAAACTCCTTTATGAGATGCAGAAGGTGGAAGATCTGGCTTTTGTAACTGATTTGATTTGATTTTCTGCTGGACATGGACTTTGGCAGGTTGATCCATACTCTCATTTCCCTAATGGCAAACTTAGAAATGTTAATGTTGTTCTTGTCCTCATTAAAAACCATTAATTCCAGTAAAATGTATGAATAATTATCTAAGCCAACACCCCTATATATAAGAAGCAAGCTCCTTTGAAAGGAACCACTTTATGAGGAAACAGGTATATTAGGATATTGGTTTTTCTTTTTTCATTGAAAACAAGAAAAGGAAAGGAAGTTCTTGAAATTTGTGTTTCCAATTATAGAGTTTATATTTACAACATTAGTGTATTTTTTTTTTTTGCTAGAGTGCTGATAAACTATGGCTTATGGTGGTGTGGAACTGGGCGGAGTGAGGTGAGGAGGGAGTACTGGAGCCCAAGGTATAAGAGTTTCTTTGCATAACACCCTGCCCTACTATTATTTTATGATTTTAATATATGCTTGAAAATAAGTAATATTTGCATAATGATTGCCTTTACAGTCATATAACAGGCCTTCAGAGGATAAATCATAAGTATTGATGTATGAAAATAAGTTGTGTTCCAGGTAAATAAAAATGGTGAAAGTCTAAATTTGCAAGATTTTACTTAATGAAAAAGCACAAGAAGATGAAGTACTACATTTCTGAGTGGATAGATATTTCACACATCATTAGCTATAAACCAATATTTTATTTATTTTTTTCAAGTTTTTTTTTCTTTTTCTATTAGTAATTTGTTTTACCAAACTATTGAGATTTCACAGTGTAAGGCACTTCATCATTCACCTAAGTTCTGTGTCCCTACCACAACCACTGTAATTTTCAGAAAGTCCAAGAGACAGTCTGTAAGCAAACCAATATTTTAAAATTGGATCAAATTATTTTACTGTTAATGAGTATCTTTTTAAAATTATCATTGTGTCGTGATCTCATAAGTATAAAAGCACTATCTTTTTCTGAACTACTTTTATGAGCAGACTTCTTATTGCACCATCCCCCTTCCTTGCTATTCTCAGCCTTTCTCTCTTTCTCCTTCTCTCTCATGCTTTCTCTTTGAGATGTATCCATAAAGACATTTGGCATCTCATCAGCAAAAACAGCAGCTGGAGAAATGCCTTCCTAAGTGATCTGTCAAGAGAATTGCAAGTTTAGGTGGGGTTTTAATAGACATCAAAGATTTACTGACATAACATAGATTGCATGCTTTCATTCTATTATTTGTGTCTTTCTGTTTTAATGGAAATGAAAACAATTATAGAGCAGAAAATAGAGTTTCTTATTGAAAGTACTGTATTATAGGACATGAGGAGGTACAAACTGACAAATGCATGTATGAGGTAGGTATTTACACATCAAATAACACTAACCAAACTTAATTTCTATTATCAAATTTTATAAGAAACACCTGTGAATGTTGACATATATATGTATTATTTGTATATATTCTATATAGTTGAAGAGCAATTTTAGTAAGCATATTTGCATTCAGTTAATGATTTCCTAGAACTTTTCCTGGTTATCATGTATTTCTAGTGCTAATAAATTGTTTCTTCCATAAATCTCTTACAATTTAAAATATAGTATGCAAACAGTGCCCCTGAAGATGGCCTTGATGATTTTATACAGTGTGTTGAAACTTCTATATAATCATTTTGCATGCAATGGTCCTATACCAAATATGAAAAATTAGCTGACAAATAAAGCATTAAATTTCTGTCTAAAATGGAAAAAGAAGTTTAAAAATATGCTTAATGTATTTCTGTTGAATGCATGCTATGTGAACATTTTAAAACAGTCAGCTTATTCAGTGAATGACATAATTAAAGAATCATAGATACAGACAAGTAAAGGTAGTCTTAACTGTCAAGTTCATCATGTGAAACTGATTTTTTTATTTTAAAATTGAGTAATATATCTTGGATAATTTTATGAAACAGGTTTTATTTAATTGTTGTAGATTCAACTCATGTTTATTTCCATTGCCTCTAGAAAAGAAAAATAATGGAAAGTAAAGCTAACCAGTGATTTAGCCTGCAAGGACAAAGAGAATTAGAGGAAAGACAACAGTAGGTGAGAGATGTGAATCAATTTTACCAGATGAAAAGCAGATGGAGAGTAATCAAATTGGCAGAGAAAAATGAAAATTAAAGCTAGGACCTTCAAAAACAGAATATTAAGAAGTTGCTTGTTGATTCAAGCCTCTGAATCTGAGAGAAGTTGGGCACGCAGATTCGTTCAGTGATGCTATAGACAAAGAAAGAGGTATGGTAGGGAGTTGGGCAGTAGCGCAGTGGGTTAAGCACATGTGGCCCAAAAAGCAAGGGCCTGCATAAGGATCCCGGTTAGAGCCCCCGGTTCCCCACCTGCAGGGGCGTTGTTTCATAATTGGTGAAGCAGGTCTGCAGGTGTCTATCTTTCTCTCCCCATCTCTGTCTTCTCCTCCTCTCTCTGTCTCTCTGTCCTATCCAACAGTGATGACAACAATAATAACTACAACAATAAAACAACAAGGGCAACAAAAGGGAATAAATAAATCAATAGGTATGGTGAAGCTCAATAACCCATAGATAACTCCCCACTGCAGCAGAGGACTATAGATATAGGCAGAGGAACTGTATGCATTGACTAATAAAAGGAACTGAATGAAAACATGAATGCTAAGTAACTATAGATAGCATCCCACTAAGCAACAAATCTTTTCATCACCAATATTCAAGAACACAGGCAATAATCTATGACTGCAAATACATTTTTGAAGAAAACACCCAAATATTTATCACAGAGAACAAAAACATTTGGCAATTTACCTTTCAATAGCAGTATATATGGATGTGTATTTTCCTCATGCCTTCTTTTTAATTTATTTTTATTTATTTTGATGGTATTGAATTAGTACATTTTAGCTTTAAGTAGGCAACAAAGGGATTCAGTATTACTAATCATATGAAATAATGAACACTGTAAGTCTAGTTAATATCCAATCCCATACACAAAATATTCACTAATAAGAACACTTAAGATCAACCCTCATAACTTACAAATACAAAATGTAGTACTATGGGTCAAGAGTGTGGTGAACCTGTTAAGAGTGTATATATTACAGTAGGCAAGGACCAAATTTCAAACTCCAAGTCCCCACCTACAGAGCAGAAGTTTTGAGCTATGAAATAGTTCTTCAGGTATCTCTCTCCCCCTCTACCTTCCCCTGCTCTTTTAATGTCTCTCTCTGTCCAAATAAATAAATTAGTAAAATGTTTTAAAATGTAGTACTAATAACTATAATCACCAAGCTATATTTTGCATCTTCATGAGTAATTTTAAATACTAGAATTTAGTAACTTTTGGTGCACTTCAATCATTTTTATCATATAAGCTAGACTTATTCTCATTAAATAGACTCCACAGGGGCTCGGTGGGTAATGCATTTGGTTGAGCACACATATTACAATGCACAAGGACCCAGCTTCAACCTGCAGGGGGAAAGCTACACAAGTGGTGAAGCAGGGCTACAGGTGTCTCTCTGTCTCTCTCCTTCTCTATCTCTCCTTCTCCCTCTCAATTTCTGACAGTTTCTATCCAATAAATAAATAAATAAATATACTAAAAAAAAAAAAAAACTCCACAAATCAGTGAGCTCCTATGATATGTGTGCTCTTTTATTTAGTTCATTTAGCATAATGTTTTCTTTCGTGTTGTCACCATTAGCATAGTTGCTTTTTTATTTCACAACTGAAATATATACCACATCTTATTTATCCATATATATTTTTTTCTCAAAAAGTACAAAGTAACTTAATTCACTCAATATGAAATAGACCATTTAAATAACCTTAAACACTAAATTGAATCTGTAATTAAAAACTCTTCTCCCAAAATATTGAGGTTCACTGCACAATCCACCAAAAACACTTAAAAACAAGTTTCTACAAAATCTATTCCATAAAATAAGACTACAATTCAAAATCTGAATCATTAAACTAATACCTAATTTCAAAACTAAACCAACAAATAGCGTGATGGTTATTTAAAGTCTTTCATACCTGAGGCACTATGGACCCCGTCTTCCACACATAGCACCACCATAAGATAAAACTGAGCAATGTTTGGATAAAAAATTAAAATAGAATACATTTTTATAAACTACAAAAGTTCCAGTAATCAGAATTGCAACAATTTAATCATTAACAATAGTGATCTGACTAGGAAGATAGCTTAACTGGCAGAATGATAGACCTTCATGCCCAAGGTCCTACTTTCAATAGCTTGTGCCCCAACAGAGTGGTGTTCTTTTTTTTTAGAATGTATTTATTTATTTATTTATGAGAAAATAGGAGGAGAGAGAGAACCAGCCATCACGCTGGTACATGTGCTGCCGGGGATCGAACTCAGGACCTCATGCTTGAGAATCTAGTGCCTTAGTCAATGCACCACCTCCCGGACCACAGAGTGGTGTTCTTGTTGCTCTCTCTTTCAGTGTAAAACTTTGCCAGGAGCCATTTCTCTGCTTTATAGATGATAAGCTTTGAGACAACGGAACCCCTCAAGACAAATGTTAATTCCCCCCTGGGCAGGCCATTTCCCCTTAGGTAAACCATTTATCAGTAATCAAGTGAGTCAACACAAGTGAGTCAACACACAGTTTGGTTCCTGCCATTTGTTGCAAGGAACATTCCGCTTTGAAGTTTGCTCCCCCTTCCCCTCCTCCAGCATTCCCTCTCCTTCCCCAAAGCCTTATAATGCCTGTATTCTCAATAAAATTTTAGAGCTTGATCAGAAACTTGACTTGCTCTCGTTCTTCGCGTCTCTTGTCCCTATCATTTCAGGTCTCATTGGGTTCCTAGCCCCTGCTCACCACCCTGCTGGTCGGGGCATTCTGGCGCCCGAGCGTGGGGCAAAGAAGCCTTCTGAACCTAGAAACTCCGCTGATCAAGGGGGTAGGCCTACCCGAATTCACAGAGTCACCGCGGCCCGAGGGGGGTAACGCAAAGACTCGCAGAGATCGCCACGGAAATACCCACCCGTGAGTCGCATCTGGGGAAGAGTGTCACAGCGGCTGAGTTAAGCAAAACCATGGGACATGAATTTAGCAAACAAGATTTATTCATTAAAGGACTCAAGGAGTCACTCAAGACACGAGGAACTAGGGTTAAAAAGAAAGAATTAAAGAAGTTTTTAGATTATATTGGAAATATTTGCCCCTGCTTCCCCCAGGAAGGCACTATAGATGAGAAACGTTGGAGGAGAATTGGTGACTGTCTTAATGATCACTATCAGTCTTTTGGTCCTGAACATGTACCTGTTTCTGCCTTTTGTTACTGGAATTTAATTAATGATATCTTAAAAATCTATAATAATCACCCTGATATTAAAAACCTTATTACAGAGGGTGAAAAGGTCCTCCGGCAACTTTCTCGTCCGCCGTCCAGGACAAAGACCCCATCTCCATGCCCTTCTGTGGTTATTGATCTTGATCCCCCAGTACCCAGTCAAAATAAAAGCCTCCCAACACCCGATGAAAGTAAAAGCCCTGTTTCCCTCCCTACAGGTCCCTCCTCACTTACTAAAGTTCCCTTTATTGACCCTCCTATTGCTAATTCACATGAGGAAGAAACCCAGCATTCTTTCCCCCCGCCTCTACCCAGTTTTACAAAACCTCCCACAAAGCCCCCCCTCTCCTGAAGCACTTCCCGCGGAGGATGAGGCTTTGCTAGAAAAAGAGGCTGCCAAATATCACAATCCTGATTGGTATCCTCCTCCCTTTAATCCCCCTCCCTATATCCATGCTCCCACTCTCCAGCCTGACCCTCTCCTTGATAACCCCTCTGTCAGGAGGGCATGCTCAGGAGCCCTTACAGGAATTTCCACCTGCAGATCTACTTCACCGCTTGTGAAATGACTCCCCTGCTGGTGGGGAGCCATGGGCTCCAACTGGGATCCTTACCCCGGCCCTTGCCCGTTGCACCATGTGCACTTAACCTTCTGCAGCACTGCCCAACTCCCTAAAGCACTGGACTTTTAAGCATGAGATTTCAAGTTCAATCCCCCGCAGCACATGTACCAGAGTGATGCCCTGGTTCCTTTTCTCTCTCTTCACCAATATATAAATATATATATATATATATATATATATATATATATATATAACTTTAAGGAAATAATCTAAATGATATATGTTAATACTTCACCATCAAAAAGGGGAAGAATAACTTTCAATTATTGAGTGTAGACTGCACATATTAACCTCTTGGCAAAGGGTACGCTATGGAAAGGAAGGTATGGAATTACACCTCTATTATCTTAAAATCTTGTTAATCATTACTAAGTCACTAATACAACATCAAAAATAAATAAAGGAGGGAAGGGGAGAGTAACCATACAGTGAGGAAACCTGACAAAATCTATGCTAGATGATCAAGGTTAGTATCAACTGTAACAAATGAAATGAATAGCATATACTCTTTTTTTTTTATTAGTGACTTAATACTGATTCAAAAAATTATAAGACAATGGGTTTATAACTCCACACTGTTCTCACTACCAGAGCTCTGAATCCCCAACCGCTCCATTGTAAGCTACATCTCTTCTAAGGCTGCAGATATGGGTTAACTATTATTTCTACAACTATCTGTCTATATTTGTGTATAATTGCCCATTTTTTTAAAGGTTCCATCTTCTCTTACTTTCAAAGTCATACATGAACCTATTAGTACATCCAAATGTCCTGTGGGACTATGTGAAAGCTTGGTAGAGCTTAGGGGAGCTCTCCCATCCTTGGGTGGACGTATGGAAAGACACCCCGCTTATTAGCCTCTCTCGTCATAGAGATGAGCCAAGAGGGGAAAAGTCTCCCAGACTAAGCTTGCCTTGTTAGACTCTCAAGCCCACAGAGATCTCAGTTTCTCCCCTAACTGCAGGCCACATGACTGCCTGCTTTAAGGTTCACTCAAAGTTCAGATAGTCACCCAGAGTTCACACAACCACCTCACTTTTGATCACTAAAGAGAACATACTCCATCAAACACCTCCCTGACATCAGTCAGTGTGTTGGTATGCTTCTAGTTCTGCTTCTGGGATCCCTTCTGTTACATTGCTTGACATTATGGTCTCTTTACATGGTCATTCTTTTACATTGGTTTGGTCTCACTCCCCCGCCTCTGGGAGATTTTGGTTTAGTCCTAGCTCTTTTCCTTCTCCCCGCCCCTATGGTACATAATCCCCTTGGTTCCTGATGCTGCTGCCAGAGGAGAAAGAGGCAGGAGGAGAAGGAGGCAGGACAGAATGGGGTTGTGATTAGATTAGACTAGTTTTTTGAATCGTGTCCCCGCTTGCTCGTGAATAAAGAAATACTGCTTCTCAGCTCAGCCATGGGTCTCTGGTCATCTCTGTCTCCCTCCCGCAAAGCCAGCCTGGCGAAAACAACATCAGTGAAGCCCCAAGAACACTATTTCCTTATATCCTTTGTTATGATGATTTATGTCATGTCTTATTTATCTTCTCTCTATCTCACCCTGCTGGTTTAACTCCTATGCTTCTCTCAAATGCCTTTAGATAATTAACCTGTTTGCATCATGGAGAATAATTGTCTTGACCTTTATGTATCACATCAATTCCTGTCATACCAGCCCCCTACCATAGGGGCAAGCTGACCTTCAAGAAATCTGTAATTTCTGACATATTTGAAAAATGTTCTTTGTCTGTATTCCTATTTAAACGCAAGCCCACCTGCCAATAAATGAAAGTGTTCCAATTCTCCCTGGTGTCTCTTGCTTATATCACTTCTTCTTCTAGCGTTTGCCCTTCTTCCGTAGCCAGTCGATATCACCGAGTCCCTTGAGCTAGCAAGGGAGAACCAGTAGCTTACCTTCCTTGTTGAGAGTCACCCCATGTAAGCACCAGCAATGTCCCTCTCTCTATTTCCTCCCCTCTCTCCAGGTCTCCTGACAGAGTTGAAGTTCAGAGCCCTCTGGTCATCTTCCCTCTATCACTTCTTCCTCAATGGGAGTATGGGTTAAAATTATTTGGGGGGGGGGGTTCAGAAGGTGGGAGTTGTGGCTTCAGTAATTGCTTCTCCCACTGGACATGGGAGTTGGCAGGCCATTCTTACCTCCAGCCTGTTTCTATCTTTCCTTAGTAGGGAAGAGGTCTGAAGAGGTAAGGTTCCAGGACACACTAATAAGATTGTCTGCCCAGAGAAGTCATAATAGCACCTGCAAATTGGTGGCTGAAAAGTGTTAAGATATAAAGCCAAGGACAGTGTGAAATATAGTCACAAACAAGGGAGTCTAAGGAGATGGATGAAGTTTAAGCTGAATGAAGTCCTAGAACAAATATAGGGTATTAAGTAAAAACCAAGGAAATCTGTACAGAGAATTTATTATTAATTTAAAACTAACAAGACCTGTATAAAGTTGCCTCGACTCCTGGTTTGATAGTTGGTACCACTTGTGTCAGAATTTTGTCTCTCTCATATGAATCTCTCTGTCTTATATTAAATAAATACTTACAAAAAGAAGATCATGGGATTGTCTGTGGATAAAATGGAGGGGAAGGCCAGAAGTGGGAGAAAGGAGTGACAAAGAGTCTTGAAGAAACTTTTGAGGGATGATTCATATATTCCCTATCTTTACTGATCAATGCTTTCAAAAGTATATACATATTTGAATTGATCAAATTATATGTTTTAAATATGTACAATTTACTGTGTAGATTTGTTCTTCTAAGTTGATTTGGAAATATTACTAAGTTAGACAAGGAATAGTGAATGAGAAAAAGGGGGGAAGAAGTAAGGGAGTGATAAAGTAAGTAAAAGGAATGAAGGAAGAGAAAAAGGGAAGAAAGGAGAAAAGATAGGAAACTAACTTAGGCAACAATTTGCCTTTTTAAATATTTTTTAAATTTATTATTGAATAGAAACTGAGAGAAATGGCAAGTGAAAGGGGAGACAGAGTGGGAGCGAGAAAGACATCTACATAACTACTTCACCACTTGTGAAACTTTCTCCCTGTAGGTGGGGACAGAGGGTTTGAACTCAGATCTTTGCATATTGTGACATGTGCACTCAACCATATGTGCCACTGCCCAGCATATAATTATTAAATTATTAATAACTTAACTTGACTTCTGAAATTTGTCTATAGAAAATGTAATAATATTTTCCTTTCTAATAAAAGAAAATAAATATATATATATTCTGATTATGTATGAATTAAAATAGTGAATGAAAGTTAAATATACTGATAGAGTAAACAATTATGTGATTCACTGAGCAAGGGAGAAGAACACTAAAGGCTACCTATGAAAAAGTTTGGAAGCGAATAGATTATGATTTTAAAAAAAATCAAAGAGCTCTTAGTAGTTTTATACAGTGCCAGGCACCCGCTTTTTGGAGATGTTTTGATAAAATAAATTGCACATTTAAATAAGGTTACCTAGAATAGCATTTACTTTCCTCCATGATAAAGAATCATATCTTCCTGTTTGCATATTTTAAATAGATAACTTTTTGTTTGACCTCTAATGTCCTGCCCAGTGCTTTAGTAGAAATAAATTTAATTCCCCTTTTAATAGGACACAAAGAAACCCTGAAATATTAGTGCCTCTGATAAATTTCTAAGCATTGCTGACCTTTAATGTAATCCAAGTTTATTGAATTTTTTAAAATAGAAATAAGGAGGAAAAGTTGAGAGTCAATGCAACAGGAACATCCCTGAAGGAAATCCAGGCCAAGCAATCTCTTTCCTGAAAGCAAATCTCTTTCCATGGAGCAAGACATGTATCCAAATTAATAGCTTTCAGCATTTTAGCATAACTATATGGCACATATATTGTATATGTTATATACATCCACAGTAGGCTCTGTAGAAGTGGAAGAACCGTAATAATCCATGTTAAATTTGGTTTTACTATCATGTAAATTTCAATACACCTTTTGGTACTAAATTATTTTGGATTTCAGATTTGGAGATAAGGCATTGTGGGTCTATAATTCTTTTTTTTTTTTTAACCTCCAAGGTTATTGCTGAGGCTCTGTGCCTGTGCCACGAATCCACTGCTCCTGGAGGCTATTTTCCCCCTTTTGTTGCCCTTGTTTGTTGTCGTTGTTGTTATTATTGTTGTTACTGCTGTCATTGTTGCTGTATAGGACAGAGAGAAATGGAGAGAGGAAGGGAAGACAGAGAGGGGGAGGGAAAGATAGACACCTACAGACCTTCTTTATCAGTTGGGGCTCTAACCAGGATCCTTATGCCGGTCCTTGCGCTTTGAGCCATGTGCGCTTAACCCATTGTGCTACCTCCCAGCCCCCCGTGGATCTATAATTTAAAAAAGAAAAGAAAAAAAAGTAGCATAAAACTTGAGAAGATGAAAAAAATGTGGAAAACACATGTGCACATATTTTAACTTCTTCATTAATTTTCGAAGTGCTAGTTATATTGATATATGGTTGGCAGATTTCAACTATTACTTTTCAATCTTTCTCAGAGTTTTAACACAATGGTTGTATAGTTTATAAGAAGTATCACTATGGGTCATGAAATTTACTTTGATGCTTCACATATTTTGGCTAACAATTGCTGATAACTGACCAACTGACCACATTTATGGTCTGCAAGGTAATGAGACTGAAAAGGTCTCATTATGGATTGTCTGCCCATCAGTTCTGCATATTTTTGAGGGGAAAAATAATCAAGGTTTGTGAATGATGTTATGTTAGGTAGAACTATAAAAAGTTATAACAGATCATACTGAAGATATTATACTTTACATATACTTCTTATATATTTTTAAATTTTTTTATTATATTTATTTATTTTCCCTTTTGTTGCCTTTGTTTTTATTGTTGTAGTTATTATTATTGTTACTGATGTTGTCATTGTTTTTATTAATACATAGTCTGATGGAGTTTTGGTCAGTGTTGCTCACTTGACACTGTCCCATTTTGGGATATGTGTGTGCATTCTTCTAGATCTCTTCAGACTATTAGTTGGATATCTGAAGAAACTTTCTTTCAACTCTGAGAAAGAATGGGTCTCTGGGTCCTGGCATCTGTCTAAGGGTCTTGCCGTATCCACAAGTAGGAATACACTTCACTTTAAGTAGAGATTAACTCCTCTTACGCTACGTCATAGGCGGAATTGGAGGGAATCATGTACAGTGAAATAAGAGAGAGTAAGTATTTAGTGATCTCATTTATAGGTTAAACTTAAGAAACAAACCAAAGGAAAGTGAGGAATAAAATGTTAATAAAGTGTGGTCACTTTCTACAGGTCCATGGTTACAAAAGAGAAAGAGAGATGATTAAAGGAGTTGAAAGGGAACTAAGGGCTGTGTTCTATGGTGGAGAAAGATGACAATTTGTTGGTGGGGGAAGTGTGTTGACAATTATCTCAGGCAATTTAAAACTGTATTCAATGCTAGTAGTAGTGTTATAAATCATTATTCCTTTACTAAAAAAATTTTTAAAAAAGAAGTGAAATCAAAACCTCAAGTGCATAATTTGTACTTTTATTCTCACACATCTAGCCTACTAATTGTTTTTAGCTTTAAATATTCCTTAACCTCCAGTTTCCCTACCATACTAGGGTATATAAAGACCAAATGCAATTCAAAAATGCTTCAAAAGCAATGTCTGTGAAATATGATTATGCCCTGTTTCAATCTTCACTTTTGTCTTTTTAACCAGAATGTTCATAAAACTCCTAGTAATACCCAGATGTTTTGAGACATTTGATTAGCAGGAGTTATTCCTCTGAAAGTGTGAGGGATTTATTTTGAGATGTATGCTGTTATCCTGAATGTTGCTATAAAACTGTGGGCTGTTCTTCCCTCTTTGCCACAGGAGTACTTTATAATTTCAGTAAGATTCTCTCTGCATGAAATAATGTACTTTAATGTGGATTTCCTGCAGCAATCCACAAATACTTCTCTGTGGGATTTTACGTTTCAACCAATTCAGTGTACTCATATCACTTTTAAATTCACTTTTACTTACATTTTTAAAAATGTTCACCTTGACTAGTAATTTTAGCCTTAGCATAGTTTTTTTTCCACATTCTTTCTAAATCTTAAAGCCCCAGAACTCTGAACAATAAGGCAAAAAAAAAAAATCTCTTTTTCTGGGACCTCTATTCTAATACAAACTCATGAATCATAGAACATTAAATAAAAATGAATTTTACCTCAATGTTAACATAATTAGCTTTGCTTAAAAATTAAAACAGACTGGCTTCTGATACTTTGCACTATAATTCAGCTAGAGGTAGACCAACATTCTTATTTGGATAGAGCCTGCACACATATCTTTTCCAACCCCCAGATTTTTGGTTTAAGCTTTTTAATTCAATTCCAATTTCAATAAACTTTATTGGCATGGCAAGGAATGCAAGCAAGGCTAGAATCCATCAATTATATTTGAGACTTTAGGGCAGCAGGTTTCATGGAGTTAATGGATTTTTTTTTCCTTGCATCATCATTTCCCATTAAATAAAGGGAATGAAAGAGAGTATTTCAGCCCTAGTAAGACAGAGCAGAAGAAGAAGGAAAAAATGAACTTCTCAGTGGGACTGCTTTCTTAGATGAGCTATGAGCAGGAAGCAGTCACTATCTTTAAAGAACTGGAGAAATACCAACTCAATATTTTATTCTAAAATAAAATGTGTACATAAGATAATGTATAGGGACCTGATGTTTATGCAACTTCATGAACATTTGATAATTAGTTTGAAAACAACAATTTAAAATTATAAAAGAAGTCACAATAGATTGTATTTTAAGACTTCTTTATTTATGAATTGGAAGAAGGGAAGGAGGGAGACCAGAACATCACTCTAGCACATGCATGCCAAAGATCACTTTCAGAACCTCATACTGAGGTTCCAGCACTTTATTCTCTGTGCCACCATCCACACCACATGATTTATACTTTAAAAATGCTTTATTTTATTTTATTTTTAAAGGATTTAAATTTTTTAAATTATAATTATTTATTGGATAGAGACAGCCAGAAATAGAGAGGGAAGGACTTAATAGAGAGGGAGAGAGACAGAGAGACACTTCAACACTGCTTCACCACTTGCAAAGCTTTCCCTCTGCAGGTGGGGACTGGGGACTTGAACCTGGATGCATATACTGTACCACCAGGCCACTTCCCTTGTCCCAAATCGTGGCTTTAAAATTGAAATAAATAAATATTACTTGAGTTGGCAAGACAGTCCACTCATATAGTGTGCTGTTTTCCTATGTATCCAGCCCAGTCTCCACCTCATCAAAGGAAACTTTAGTGATATGTTTGCTTTTACTCTCTCCCTCTGCTCTCTGCTTCTCTGTCTCTATCTGAAAAAGAAAATCACTAAGATTTAAAAAATAGTAATTAATCAGCTACTTAAAATACTTACAAAATATTTTCCTAATCATGTTTATACTATAGATAAAATCACTACATAATATTTTCCCTGAGCCCCTCCAGAGAGATAGGGTTCCAGAATACATTGGTGAAGTCCTCTACCTGGAGAATTCAGGTTGGTGTCATGGTAGCATCTGTAACTTGGTGTCTGAAAAAGCATTAAGATATAAAGAAGAGGGCGGAGGAGACAGCATAATAGTTATATAAACAGACTCATGCCCGAGGCTCCTAAGTCCCAGGTTCAGTCCCCCCGTACCACCATAAACCAGAGCTGAGCAGTGCTCTCGTGTTTCTGTGTGTGTCTCTCTCTGCATCTCTCTCAAAAATAAAATAAATGAAATCTTTTAAAAATATAAATAAATAAATAAATAAATAAAACATAATAATAATAAACTAAGAAAAAGATATAAAGAAGAACAAATTGTTTAATAATCTGGAACCCAAAGGCATAAATATAGCAGGTGAGACTTGAGGTTTCCATTTTGGAAAAAGTTACTAGGCCTATTTTAGGTATATTACAAGGTGCCCATGACTCTACTAATTTTTGTCTGAGCCTGATAGCTAACATGCAAGTGGACTAACAGTATTGTCTCGGGGGATGGTATCAGGATTGGAAATAGGACTAGAAAGCTGGATCAGGGAAGAGAGCAGCTGACTAATCTGGGAAAAGTATATAAATACCTTTAACTGTGAACCCCATCAATGTGGTCTATATTTGGGGCCTATATTCAGTGGAGGAGCCTGTGTAACCTCTGTATCCCTATAGGTCTGAGCTCAAATTCTGTGGTCATAGCTTGGAACATTCTAGGCTGCATCTAGTACCGGACCCATCTTCCTCAAGCAGTAAAGGATTTTTTTTTTTTTTTTTGGCCCAACCTCCCTTCCCAAGAATGGGCAGTTCTTATGACTGTTGACCCACAATGAGGGCAAGGATCTGTTGAGGTCCATAAAAGGGTCCATTATTTTGTTCCTGATGGAGATGACCAGTGACAGTGGAGAGAGGGATCTATTAGAGGTCTAGGCCCTTCATGGTCAGACAGATAGCTTAAAGAAATAATAGTCAGCCCATATCTGTGAACTTGGGAGAACCACTGCAGTTTCCAATGGAGGGAATGGGGCACAAAGTTCTGGCAGTGAGAACAGTGTGGAATTGTACCCCTGTTAGTTTGTAATTTGTAAATCACTAATGAAAAGTCATGGTGCTAGAGACTGAACCAGGGCCTTCTGGAATGCAAGTCCTATACATTACCCTTGCACTGTCTCCTGGGCCAACATATAACACTTTGTATAAATGAAATCAAACAAATTTTAAATTAATCATGTTTTAGAAATTTTTATTTTAGTCTAATAATTTGTACCATGACATGATGCATCTCTAGTCAGATACATAAAGCAGGTGACTTTAAAATGAAAATACAATATGTCTGCAGCCCTGTTTTAGGAGTATACCCTATAATACAAGTCTCATATATATTATATATATATATGTATATATGTATACATACACACACACACACATATGCGTGTGTGTGTGTGTTACCAAGAATTGAACTCAGAGCTTCACATGTGTAAGGCATGCAACTCCTTGGTTGCAAAAGCTTTTGTTTCTTCCCACCAGTGCCATTGCTGGGGTTCACTGCCTTCTTTTTCATCATTGATAAAAGATAATCTACTGCTTTACGGTTTATGACAGGGAGCTTGAACTGGGGTCCCAAGCATGGTAATACGTCTGTTTACCAAGTAAGCCACTGTGAGGCATCTCCCCCCCCCCCACCCCTTCAAGTTTAGGTAGTACATACACTATCTCCTTCCTTCCTTTCTTTTTCTTTCTCCCTTCCTTCCTTCCTTCCTTCCTTCCTTCCTTCCTTCCTTCCTTCCTTCCTTCTTTCCTTCCTTCCTTCCTTTCTCCCTTCCTTCCTTCCTCCCTTCCTTCCTTTCTTCCTTTCTTTCATTTTTCCTTCTCTTCACTCTTTAAAAATGTTATTTCAAACTGCTTTTGTTTCATAAACTTTTAATGTACTTTCTCCTTCACTACCTGTAAATCTCTTTATCAGTTGCTTTAAAGCCAGTTCAATCAGTGGCACACCTAGTCTTCTTTCTTCATATGACCCTGGGCAAATCAGCACAAGATACTCATAGAAGTCTGTTCTACACCAGAACAACCAGGAATAATTGAACTATACATGAAAGTAACTAAAACCACAAATATTTGTTTCAGTAAACCAAGATTTCTCAACCTCAACACTACTGAGATTTAGGGCCAGATAAATCATTGCTGGTAGAAGGGAGGGGCATTGTGTGAATTCCAGATATTTGATAGACTGTATGCCAGTAACATTCCCACCACTGATCCAACTGTGATACAAAAATGTATTTCCATGTATTGCTGAGTGTCTGAGTGTCTCCTCAGTTGAGATTGCTGCATAAAACAAATCTAGCTGCATTCCTAACTTGTCTAATTAACTGAATCCTGTTAAGTCCACTAGTACTCCCCACTAGCCTTTAGTGGGATAAAATGACACAGGATAAACTGAAGAGGAGAGACAAAGTATTAACCAGTTAAGGTTTGTTTCTGAAAATGTTAATAAAAGCTATGATCCTATGAACATATTTTCAGAGATCTTTACACAACTTTTTTTCAGAGATCTTTACACAACAAGGAATCCATGCTACAGGGACTTATAGATTGTTTCAGTGATTTCACAGATAATAGTTGCATTTGTGTGTGAAACTATAAAGAAAATAAGGACTTCCAGCTATCTACATATCACACATATCACAAGGGATTGATATTTCTTGATTTGAGAGTGTAAAAAAATTATATATCTCCACAACAACAACAAAAATCACCAAACCCAGTTTCAAAATAAAGTGGGCAAGGGGTCTGAATGGAAAGTTCTCTAAAGAAGGTATTCATACAGATGTAAAGAAGAAATATGAAAGATGCTACACATCACATGTCATTAGGAAAATATAAGTTAAGATCACAATGAGATACCACTTCACACCTGCGAGACTGGCTGATAGAAAGAAAACAGGAAATAACAAATGTTGGTAAGGCTGTAAAAAGGTACACTGGTGGTGGGGATGCAAAGCAGTGAAACCCATATGGAAAATAGTGTGAAGAGACCTTAAACAAGGAAAAATGGAAATCCCGTATTATCCAGCAAAACCAACCTTGTGTACTGGATACATTCAACAGACACGAAAGCGCTAAAGCAAAAGGATATATGCACCCCTATATTCATAGCTGTGTTATGTATAGTAACCAAAATATGGAAGCAACCCAAATGCTTAAGGAGAGATGAGTGGATGAACAAGTTATAGGAGACTAGCAAAATAGCTCACTTGGATGGTTTGCTGGTTTGCCTTGTATGTAATGTAGGTTTGAGTCTGACCGTCACTGCAGTAAAGGAAGCTTCAGTGCTGTGGTATCTTCTCATCTTTCTCTGCCTCTCTGTCTCTTTCTATGTGAAAATGCTAGATTGGAACAGTGAAGCCTCAATGATGATTTAAAAAGGGATTTTTGGGATATATATCCAATGACATACTACTCATTATACTGAAAAGATAAGGTTTTATTACTTCAGGCAAAAATAAATGAAAATGGAGTTAATTGTGCTAGATGAAATAATAGCCAAGTAAAGGACAACTATGGTATGATTTTTCTTATATATAGAATATAAATGGTGGAATCAAAAGAACTTGCAAAAGGTGGGGGGACACCAGCATAGTCTTTTATACTCCATAATAGCCAGAGTGATTATCAGGGGGTGGGCACAAGACTTTGGTGGAGCAGAGGAGAGAAGAGGAGAGGGAAAGAGGAGAAAAGAGGAGAGGAGGGGAGTAGAGGGAAGGGGAGGTGGGAAGGGAGAGGAGAGAGGAGAGAGGAGAGGAGAGGAGAGGAGAGGAGAGGAGAGGAGAGGAGAGGAGAGAGGAGAGAGAGGAGGGGAGAGGGGAGAGGGGAGAGGGGAGAGAGGGGAGAGGGGAGAGGGGAGAGGGGAGAGGGGAGAGGGGAGAGGGGAGAGGGGAGAGAGGAGAGGAGAGGAGAGGAGAGGAGAGGAGAGGAGAGGAGAGGAGAGGAGAGGAGAGGAGAGGAGAGGAGAGGAGAGGAGAGGAAGAGAAAGAGAAGGAAGGAAAGATGGGAATTGTTATTGGGAATAGTGAATTTGCCATGCAGACACAGAGTTCCAATGATAATTGTCAAGAAAAAAGAAAAAGAGGGGAGGGGGAGGGGGAGGAGAATACACATGTTTGTAGAGGGCCCAGAGGTGACTCTGTATAAATGACTGCTTTTTCAGGCCTAACAGCCTGAAAGCCATCCCAGGCGTTTTGCATGTGCCACCTTCCTTCACCCTCATAAATATATAAATTGAAAAAAAAAAAATAAAACAAACAAACAAAAAACAGACATGTAGCTGTCTGGAAGGTGGCACAGTGATTAAAGCACTGATCTAAAGTTCAATCCCCAGCATTACATGTGCCAGAATCATGCTCAGGTTCTCCTTTGTTTCTCATATGTGAGTAAATCTTTAAAAAATAAGTGCAGTCCCAAGATAAAATCAAAGAAATCAGCATTAAATTAGATGGCTCTTTTTTAATTCACTAATAAGATAGAGACAGAGAGAAACTCAGATGAGAAGGGAGAAAGAGAGAGCAGTGAAGCTTGCAGTGTTGCTTCAGCATTCATGAAGGTTTTCCCCTGCAGGTGAACCCAAGTTCTTAAGCATGATAACATATACTCTCAATCAGGTGTGCCACCACCTGGCCCCTAAATCAAACACTTCCATAGTGTGATAATTGATTTTTTTTTTCATGAAACACATCCATTATCTCACCAGACACTATTTCACTTAAAACAACATTTAGTAAGTGCTCTGTGGTAATAGCGGGTGTTTAGTATCACACAGTTTATGATTCAAATCTTGGCCCAGCTCTTTATAAGTAACGAGACTATAATTAAGTCAATTAACCATTCTAAACATCAGAAATCTTATCTGTAAATTTGGGATCAAAATATCTGTCCTTGGGGCTAAGAGATCACTTAAAATTAAAATCCTAACACCACATAGGTGCACCATGGTACTAGAGAGAAGACCAACATATGACGGTGAAGCAGGGCTATCATGCCTCCCTCTGCCACTTTGGTGCTTCTTTCAAAAAGACAGAGTAAGTGGGTCCGGCGGTGGTGCAGTAGGTTAAGTGCATGTGGTGCAAAGCGCAAGGACCAGTGTAAGGATACCGGATCGAGCCTCCGGCTCCCCACCTGCAGGGGAGTCGTTTCACAGGCGGTGAAGCAGGTCTGCAGGTGTCTATCTTTCTCTCCCCTTCTCTGACGTCCCCTCTTCTCTCCATTTCTCTCTGTCCTATCCAACAACGAACAACAGCAACAATGGCAATAAATAATAACCATAACGAGGCTACAACAACAAGGGCAACAAAAGGGGGGGGAAATGGCCTCCAGGAGCGGTGGATTCATGGTGCAGGCACAGCAATAACCCTGGAGGGAAAAAAAAAAAAAAAAGAGCAAAACAAATAAAAACAAAAAAAAAAAAACTTACCCCTGAGCAGGACTGTGACATTTACAGATAGCACATAGGAAGTGCCTTGTACTGTGTCTAACATATGGTATGTGCAATATAAGTTATTATTGGTTATGTTCTATTAATGGTTGTGTTCCTTGAATTGACTCTACGGAAGCACTAATCTGAAACCACAGGAAAGGCATTTGCTTTGAGTTTTATTTCTATTAGCTTTTACTTAATGTATGTTGATTGGCTTTCTAGGGAGAATGAAATTTTCTGGATTTGTCAAACCCCACAAAAACTCTCAGTAATTATTTGCATGAAAGTTAGTCTTGACTCTAAAAGGAGAAAACAAACAGCTTTTTCTAGTCAAAATAACACACCATTAATTTAACACAGTCTTGCATAAACATTATTATTCTCAGTGAGTTTATATTACCCATAGTTGTTTCTGAGTAGATAGGAATTATGATGTTTATCATCTTGCTATATTCTCATTTTTCTGTAATGAACACAAATAACTTCATGATGAAGAAAACAGTATTATAAAATCTAAATTAATACAACTTAGTTATTTTTGCTATCAATGTTATGGTAACACTTGTCCTCTCAGTAGAAAGAAATTATGTCTACTTATATAGGGATTTATACAACACAATTCTTCAAGACCTAAAGATAATCATAATCTTTAGAATTTAAGAATCATCTTTTCCTCTGCTTAATGGTGTCATATGAAGAAAAGGATTACTGGGAGTTGAGAGTGCTTACAAGCAACAGTTAGTGATTGAAGCTAAATTCCTGTGAATTTTTTGTCTGTTTATGTGTACAAAACACTATAGATCATAGATGGCTGGGAGAATTATTAATCAAAAGGAATGTCAACAATTCAAGTATTGTCACTCCCATTATTTGCTTTCTAATTCTCAGTTATCTTATTAATGTAAGTTTAACCACTCTGCTTCTTTTTTAAATTTTTATTATTTTTATTTATTGGATTGATACAGTCAGAAATTGAGGGGGATGGGGCAGACAGAGAGGAAGAGAGAAAGGGAGACATCTGCAGCACTGATTCACTATTTATAAAGCTTTCCCCCTGCAGGTGGGGACTCGAGGGCTCAAACCAGGGTCCTCATGCCTTGTAACATGTGCATTCAACCAGTTATGTCACCACCCACCCCCCCTAACTATTCTGTTTCTCTTAATGGAAGTTTTCAATGGATGAGTCTAAAATAGTTACTAATAATTATATATATATATTCCCTTAGTATTTCTTTCTTTTTCTGATATTTTCTCCACAATTCTGAATCCACGACATTTACCCAGCCCACATTTCCGGGTGCTATTCCTGTTTGGAGTCTCTATTCTGGTCTTTATTCAAACCCTCCCCCTCTCAAAGTGCTCATAATTTCAGTTCTCTCCTTCTTTCTCTCCTTCTGTTCAACTCCAACTTAAACAGAGATAGTGACCTCCTATCTATAGTCCTTTCCTTGAATCTGGTGCTCAGTTTCTGAGGCAGTAGCAGTGTTTTTTCGATACAGTCATCACTTCTAAATTCAAAACACATTGGCAGTTGAATTGTCTTGATACATTACTTAGACTAGTCTATATACAAAAGTGTGGCAGCTAGAATATAGCCTGGTACAAGAAACTAGAGAGGCAGCAGCAGTGAAATACTAGCAAATCAAACCTATCTAGTCAACAGGAAGTTGGGAGAAAGAAACGGGGAGGGAGAAAGAATATATTTCAAACAACTAGCATTGGGAGTTCATAGTCAATAATTGGCAACAGGAATTTAGGATTACTTTCCCCTCAAAAAGATTTGGTTACCATACCTCTCTTTCTCTGCATTAAGTTTAAATACAGCATCTTCTGTAGTTGACATCAGAATAAATTTCATCCTCCAGTTTCACATTTCAGTAGCAGAAACTGACAACCCAGATCCCAAATTGTCCCCATTAGAAGTGAGAGAAACAGATGGGAGGGGAATAGCAGAGTGAAGATTTTTTGTCACCCATCCTTGCTAAAAAATGACGGAAATTGATTGCTTTCTCTAGTATATTTTCATAGCAGACTGTGCCTCAATTGTGCCCATCACTTTTGCCTTTATTCCGAATTCTCTTTTTTACATGTCATTTCCCATGTTCTTATATACACCACTGTTTTTCAATAGTATCTTATGCTTTGGGAAGTATCAGGATTCTGTGTTTCATTTCTGTCCCTCTTAATGCTCACTACATAGCATTAACTATAGGAAATGAGGGAGGGAAAATGATGCTGGCAGAAATTGCCCTGTTGGGAAGATACTGATTAATTTGAAGTAGGTATTTGTGGACTGGTGAGTAGAGACAATGGAACAAGTTGAAGTAGGAAAACTAGAGGTTGAGGGTAAAGAAAAAGAAAAGGGTAATGGTGGTGATAGACCAACTGCAAAATCCAGTTTCAATTCACTTGCATTTTCTGTAATTATTGCTAAGAGTTTTGCAGTCTGGTGTTTCAATTTATACTGAAGTAGTTAGAGCCAACTTTCCAATTTATTCCACTACTAAATAATTAATCTGCCCTTGGGCTTCATAGTAAACTGATCAGCAGCTGTATTACTACTGGACAAAATTGCTTTGCGATGGGTCTTGTCAGTTTGCAACTCAGATGTGATTTTTCTTCTTTGAGAAATCACATCTTTGGGTCTGAATCACATGGTTACCTTCTAATGTGAGAGTGGCTTGCAATAATTTAAAGGCATTTCAAATACCTTCTACAGTCTTCTCAAACGTGTGTATTTGCTAAGATTTATTTTTCTTGACAGTTTCTCTAAAATTTGAAGGGCCTAGTGGGTGATCTTTGCCTCTTCCTCTCACCAAAATCTAAGGATAACTGACAGAATGTCAAATAGAAGAGATAGAAACTTAAAAGCCACTAGAATTCTGTGATTCAAAGATGAATAAGCTTAGATTACATTTAAACCAATAGCCTTTCATAATGAAGAAATCACCCCCATTCCCATTTCACTCTGATATGTAGTTAATTAGCATGCTTGGGAGGATACTCTAACATTTTGACTAAACACTTGAACTTGCTGTGACTTGGTATTTTTTCATCTGAAAGAGTTTGTAAACAGGAGTGTAGAGTACTCTGGATGTATTCTATGACTCTCAAAATTTTATAATCTACTCATTTGGGGCAGCTTTATTTATGTGTATTTGTGAAATGAAAACAATACATTAAAACATATATAAGTAAAGAAATAAAGATGAAAGGAAAACTAAAGTAGCAATAGTTAAAGTACAGAGCCGACAATTTAATATATAACAATGTTGACCAAGAAGTCATAAACAACTGCTAAATATATCAATTGGTTTCTGAATTTCCTAGCAGCCAAAATTTAAAAAGAATACCCATCCAGTAACATAATTAATGATTAAATGTACATAAATATGGCTTGGAAAAAGTTCAACTATTATTCCTACATTTCCTTCTATATATATTCAAAAATTCTTTGCTTTTGATAACAGTCATACAATGAACCTAATATTGATTCAGAAACAAATACAGTAAATGTCTTTCTTTTGCTCTAATTACTTTCAGATATTATATTTTATATATTAATTAAATTAATATATTAAATATATTAATTTTCATGATGGTAGCTATTCTCAGTTGGTCACCTTTAATCAACCTTGGTATAAATAAGCAACATTAAGAGGTTTTGTTTTTTTTTTAATGCTTAAAAGAAAATATTTCAGGCTGGGGAAATAGTAGAATGGTTATGCAAAAAGACTTTCATGCCTGAGGCTCTGAAGTCCCAGGTTCAATCCCAAGCACCACTGAAAGCCAGAGCTGGTCAGTCTCTATCTTTCTATCTCTTTCTCTCTCTCTCTCTCTCTCTCTCTCTCTCTCTATCTATCTATCTAGCTACCTATCTATCTCTCTATCACTGTATCTTTCTCTCTCATAAAATAAAAATAAATATATATATAAAAAGAAAATATTTCAGGGGCCGGGCGGTAGTGCACTGGGTTAAGCGCACATGGCTCAAAGCGCAAGGACCTGTATAAGGATCCTGGTTTGAACCTCAAGCTCCCCATCTGCAGGGGGGTTACTTTACAAGCAGCGAAGCAGATCTGCAGGTATCTATCTTTCTCTCCCCCTCTCTGTCTTCACCTCCTCTCTCAATTTCTCTCTGTCCTATCCATCAACAACAACAATACAATAATAAGAACAACAAAAATTGGAAAAATGGCCTCCAGAAGCAGTGGATTCCTAGTGCAGGCACTGAGCCCAGTAATAACCCTGGAGGCAAAAAAAAAAAAAAAAGAAAAAATTTCATCAACAAGAAAAATACAAAAATAAATAAAATAACAAATCTACCTATTGATCAATATTACAGTAACAAAATTATTTTTAAGAGTACAGAAAAAAATGGACTTCAATGTCAGAATGATAATTTGAAAAAAAAGATCTATTTTTATGAGTAAGAGAGCATAGTACTATTCAACTCTGGCATGTGGTAGTGGCAAGGATTCAACTTGGAATTTAAGATATGCAAGTACTATAATTGAGATAACCCCCTTGCTCCAGAATGATACTTTTAAAATGACCACAGAAATTAAGGTTGTTTTACTCTGTTCTTTTATACTTCTTGTTATGAAGTTTTTTTTTTAAAAAAAAAAAGATTTCATATAGGATGGAGAGATTTGCCAGAGTGCTGCTATTCTATAACAGCATACCTTAGAGCCTCATACATTTAAGTTCTGCATCCGTCTACTGAATCACCGCCATGGCTACACTTCTGCTATTCTTAAACCCTCTCTCGAGGGGTATTTTATCTAATAATTTCAGAAGTCTATGCCTTCTCCTAGCAGTCTATAAAAACCACTATAAACTCTTACTCTTTTATTCATTAAATTCATTCAATCATTTCTCATCTATTTGAATTACTATGTGACAGCAACTATTTTCTGGGCAGATGTACAGTGATGAGAAATGTGTAATTCTTGACTTTTGAGAAATTACAATGACAGCCTATATACAAATTAAAAGAATATTTGGGAATAGAGAACCATCTTACTGGGTAGTATGCTTACCTTTCCATGAGCCAAGTTCAAGCTTTAAAGTACCAGGAGAAGCTCTAAAGTTATGGATTCTCTCTCCCTTTCTCTCTCAAACAACAGAAAAAAAAAAAGAAAAGAAAAGAAAGAAAGAAAGAAAGAAAGAAAGAATTGATCTTGAGGAGGCACTGAGGGGCAGAATTGATGAGCAACTGATTTAGATATAAAAGATTCAAAGAAGGGAGTTGGGCTGTAGCGCAGCGGGTTAAGCGCAGGTGGCGCAAAGCACAAGGACCGGCATAAGGATACCGGTTCGAACCCCGGCTCCCCACCTGCAGGGGAGTCGCTTCACAGGCGGTGAAGCAGGTCTGCAGGTGTCTATCTTTCTCTCCTCCTCTCTGTCTTCCCCTCCTCTCTCCATTTCTCTCTGTCCTATCCAACAGCGACGACAACAACAATAATATCTACAACAATAAAAAAAATCAACAAGGGCAACAAAAGGGAATAAATAAATAAAATAAAATATTAAATAAATAAATAAATAAAGATTCAAAGAAGTACATAGACCAAGGAACTTGCAGAAAATAGAGGGATAATATAATCTTATAGTAATGTTAATAGTTTACAGTGTGGGGGGAAGGGGGCAGGTGATCATGCACTAGGTTAAGCAGACATGTTACAATGCACAAGGACCCAGATTCAAGCCCCTGGTACCCACCTGCAGGGGGTAAGTATCACGAGTGGTGAAGCACGGTGGCAGGTGTCTCTCTGTCTCTTTGCCTCTCTATCTCCCTCTCTCCTCTCAATTTCTCTGTGTCCATCCAATAATAAATAAATAAACATATTAAAAATAGTTTACAGTCAAGTGGGGAATTAGAGTGTTATGTGGAAATTTGAGAAATGTTACACATGTACAAATTACTGTATTTTACTGTTGACTGTACACCATTAATTCCCCTAATAAAGAAAAAATAGTTTTCAGTGTATGAAGATAATGTAATAATAGTAATGATAGGAAATAAATGATATGTAAGTGGTGATTAATCTTCAAGATAGCTGCTGATATATGCTTTTTCCCAGTGTATGTATTCTTCTGACTAAGTAATATAAATATGCCAGACTAGAACCTGTTTGCTTGCATTTATAATGAGGAAACTAAAGCAGAATGTTACAGAAGAAAATGGAAAATACATTAGCTCAATTTTTATGAATTTTCTATCACAGTATATATACCTTTATGTATCTATTCAGTATATTTTTGTCATTTAAAAGTAGTTTTTTGAAACATCATTTATTTTTTAAGACTGCAGACATAAGTCAGAATGCTTGTATTTGTTCTTCATACCCATCAATTGTTTCAGCAAATTGCTTACCTATTTGAGCAATAATTTTCTCATTTTTCATTTGCAAATATGAGTATAATAGTTTTAAGGATCAAATGAAAATATGTGTATTAATTAGTTTCCTATTGCTGCGGTAGCGAATTATTGTAGACTTAGTGGCTTAAAATTACAAATTCTGGAAGTTGAAATATTAAATTACTAAAATCCAGGCGTTAGATGTGTTGCATTCCATATGTTAGGATGGGGGGTGGGAGGATCCATTATCTTGAGCTATTCATTTTCTATTTTTTGCATCCATGGTTATTGCTGGGGGTCTGTGCCTGCACTATGAATCCACTGCTCCTGGAGGCTATTTCCCCCCTTTTGTTGCCCTTGTTGTTTATCGTTGTTGTTGTTATTGCTGTCATTGTTGGATAGGACAGAGAGAAATGGAGAGAGGAGGGGAAGACAGAGAGGGGGAGATTTGAAAGATAGACACCTGCAGACCTGCTTCACCACTTGTGAAGCAACTCCCCTGCAGGTAGAGAGCCGGGGGTGCAAACTGGGATCCTTATGCCGGTCCTTGCATTTTGTGCCATGTGCACTTAAGTCTTTTTTTTTTTTTTTTCCTATTTTTCACTGTAGTGCTGGGAAGTGGACCCAGAGCCTTCCATATGTGCAGTACCATTGTGCTGCCTTCCACACATTTTTTTAAATTATATATTTTGAGGGAGAAAGAAAGAGAAAGGGACAGACACCAAAGCACCACTCCACTGTCCATGGAGGCCCGTTTGTACCATATTTTCTCTCTCACTCTATTATCTCTCTATTATAAGTGCCTTGTGAATTACACTGGGCTCAAGTGCTACAGAAGAATATTACTATCTCAAAATCCTGCATCACATCCGATCTATAAGGTTTCTTTTGCTATGTAAGCAAATATATTCACACATTTCACATGTAACATTGGGGGGTGTTATAATTCTGCCTATTACCTCATATAAAATATTTTATTTAATTTAGACAACACTATTGTTTTTCATGCATTGTTCACCAAACTTCTCTAAAGATTACATAAATTAGTAAAATGGTGATTTCATATAATGCAAAAACTAAACAAGAACTAGGTTTTGGCCAGCATTTGGCCAACATAGTCTCTATTACTTTGTTTCAGAATATTGCAATATGCTGCCTGCCTTTTGACTTTATGCTCAGGTCAGGGAGCATTAGCTTATATCAATAGTACTTATCAGTTGGTAAAAACAAACAAACAAATAAACAAAAATTCCTGTCTATTTCATTATGATCCCCCCAAAGTTGCATGTGATTTTAATATTCCTCTGTGTTCCTACATCTACATCTTAATGAACTCTTATCCTGGTTTATTTGCTTTAGCCTGGGTGAAGCTTTAAAGCATATAAGCAGCTGTTATGAGAAATCTGATCTTTATGTGTCTTCCAACAAAGCTTTTCAGGTGATTTGAAAACATGCAGTAAAAAAAAAAAAAATAAAAAAAAGAAATCTCATGCCCAATAATAGGAACATTTTGGTCAGTTATCCAGATGCAACTTCTTCACAGAAAGTTTGTCAGAAGGATTTCAAGCTTCAAAAAGTGGTTTTCACATCAGGTATTTACAATTAAAAAATGATTTATTTATTTATTTAATATTTTATTTATTTATTTGTGAGAAAGATAGGAGGAGAGAGAAAGAACCATATATCACTCTGGTACATGTGCTGTCAGGGACTGAACTCAAGACCTCATGCTTGAGAGTCCAATGCTTTATCCACTGAGCCTCCTCCTGGAACACACTGCTTTATTTATTTTATTGGAGGTAGCTAAGAAGGAAGGGAGGAGAGAGAGAGAGCGAGAGGGAGAGGGAGAGGAGGACAGAGTACTGCTCAACTCTGTCTATGGTGGTTCTGGACAGTGAATCTGGGACCTTAAAGCCTCAGACATGAAAGTCATTTGCATAACTGTTATGCTATCTTTCTATCCCAGATATTTACAATTTTTAAAAAGATTTTACTTGGAAAGCTGTGTGTGTGTGTGTGTGTGTGTGTGTGTGTGTGTGTGTGTGTGTGTGTTAGGGTTCGGGGAGGGTTGGGCAGAGAGAGAACAGTACTCACCTTTAGCATATAGTGATGACAGGTTGAACTTGTAACTTCTGAGCCTCAGATATTAAAGTCTGGTAGGCTACTTCTGTGAAACCACCATAGAACTGAGGCTGTTTTCTTTTTTCCTGCCAGTCAGAACCATTTTCTTCATCTAGCTCACAATTGCTCATGCCCCACAAAGCACTTCACCATAACCTAATATCTTACAAATCTCCTATCTCTCCACATTTAAGAGCTATGTATACGTATCACACACATATGGTTTATTGTCTTTTAGTTTTTGCTGTTGTTGTCTGCTACACTCAAATGTAAACTACTAATTCTCTCCTATCCCCCATTGAGTAAGTAGCACTGTGTTGTACACTTAATAAATGCTTGCAAATAACAAAATGAGTTACTTGCTTTGGTTAAAGAGGACTTCAGTACTGAAATGAGCCCTTATGTTTGTGCGTAGATTTTAATGGTTCATTTTCTTGTCAGGCTTCCCCTGGTTATGAATGCTGCGGCAGTACCAACAGTATAAAGAAAGGATTTTATTGGAGAACATTTGGAGGATTAGGAAAATCACCCGAGATTTGGAAGCACCATATTTTGCGTTCAGAATTCTATTTCGCTGTCTCAAGAACAGAAATAAGCAGAAAAGAAAGATGCTAAGACCCACAGAGTACATATGTGAATCCACTTCAAAAAGGGGAGGAAGGAGTATAATCATTAGAGAGTATTTCATTCATCTGTGTTAATTCTCTTCCGGCTACAACTTTGCATATGAGCTCTTAACCCTGCAAAATGCAGTGTTGAATACATCATGTATTTAATTAATTTTAAGAGACATCTTTCCTTCCTGGTTTCCACTAAAATTACAAACAAAAAGTATCTTGGGATAATATGTTTATTCAGACCAAAATAATTCAAATAGGATACAGTGTGATACAATAAATTGGTGTCCTTTATATTTTTTTCTTATGGTATGTCAGGAGGGGGAAATACTACTTTAGGGGATCATAAAAATTATTTATTCATGCGAGCTAGGCAGTGGTGCAGTGGGTTAAGTGCATGTGGTGCAAAGTGCAAGGACCAGCATAAGGATCCCGGTTCGTGCCCCAGGCTCCACCTGCAGCGGAGTCGCTTCACAAATGGTGAAGCAGGTTGGCAGGTGTCTTTCTCTCCTCTTCTCTGTCTTCCCCTCCTCTCTCCATTTCTCTCTTTCCTATCCAACAACAATGACATCAATAACCACAACAATGTTAAACAACAAGGGCAACAAAATGGAAAATAAACAAATATAAAAAAAATTTTAAAAAGAAGAAAAAAATTACTTATTCATATAAAGTGTTAATAAGGCATCATAGAATGTTCCACAGAAGATAATTTATCAAACATATACTAGGCTAGGGCATCATGAAGACTGAACTTCTTCCCCCTTAAACTTCAGTCTTTTATTAACGTTAGTAAAGTAGGTTCTCTGAAAGTGGGAAGAGATTCTGAAGTAAGAATGTATCAACTCTGGAAATGACTGTCACTGTCTCATCCCTCCACCTTGATCCAATTCACACTTTTATGATTGGCTTCCTTTTTGACCCGTGCTTGTTAATTATATCCAGCTGTAGGCAAATTGCTCTTCCAAATTGGCAACACTGAGCTCTCAAGCTGCTAACATTTTCTCCCACTGGATAAAGCCTTTGGAGCATGCATTTTTCTTGACTGGTGTTTCTGAACTAATCCCCCGTTATGGATATTTTAAAAGTTTTCAAGGGATTCACAAAATGACTTTGGCTTTGAGTACAGTGAATTTCTTTTTGTGTGATCTAATATTACCTGGGAACAAATAAGAGAATTTCTTTAGAGCCTTAAGACCAAAGATAACTAACTGATCCATATGTTCATGGATGCTCTAATGGTTAAGATCTTTATAATAGACTTTATAATAGCACTTCTTCAGGGAGCAATTGAGCTTTGTCTTACAGTTGAAAAACTCACATATTAGTGGAACTTAAGCAAGGAAAGAAAAGGAAAACACAAGCTAAAAATTGGAGTGGGTGTAGTGTACTACACCAGAATAAAAGACTGGGTGGCGACTGGGTGGTAGTGCAATGGGTTAAACGTACATAAGTGCACAGGGCACAAAGCTCAAGGACCAACGCAAGGATCCCAGTTTGAGCCCTCGGCTCCCCATCTGCAGGGGCTTTGCCTCACAAACAGTGAAGCAAGTCTGTAGGTGTCTATCTTTCTCTCCCCTCTCTGTCTTCCCCTCCTCTCTCTATTTCTCCCTGTTCTATCCAACAACAACAACAACAATGATAAACAACAAAGGCAATAAAAGGGAAAAAATAGCCTTCAGGAGCAGTGGATTTGTAGTGCAGGCACGGAGCCCCAGTAATTTAAAATTTAAAAACAAATTAAAAAATAAAAGACTGTGTGTGGGGGTGAGAGAGAGAGAGGGAGAGGGAGAGGGAGAGAGAGAGAGAGAGAGAGAGAGAGAGAGGGAATAAAAGGGGATGGAGAGAACACTAGGGCTCCAGGCATGGTGGTGGAAAAGGACCTAAGCTGGGATAAGAATGTTTTGCAGATACTTGTCACAGGCAGATGAGAAATTGAACTTGTGCGTCAACATCTGTCTACAAAATCATTACCCTGTACCCCCACAAAATTAATTGGAAGAAAAAGAAAGAAAGAAAAAACACCCATTCAGAACAACTATTTTCAATAACTATTTTTTCTTGTCTGTAAGACCTTCCTCTATACAATTTCAGATAAGTTCAGATGCTTCCTTTTTTGGTGGGTCTCCAACTGATTACTTACCTAAGGAAGGATATCATTGTAAAATATTTTTTTTCACTTTGTTCACTCTTTTTGAAGAGAAAAATACATCATTTTCTTTATTACTACTTTTATTTATTTATTTTACAATGAAAATACATCATTTTCTATCTTCCTTCCTCAGTTTAAGGTTCTATTTGATGAACTGACATTGAGGATTTTTTAAAATATTTAATTTATTACATTTGAGTTACAGAGAAAGAGATGGAGAGACAAGCCAAAGCATCACTATAGTATACATAGCCTCAGGGATCAAAGTAGTAAGCTCAAGAAGGAAAGCCCAATATGAGCTATTTTCCCTGCTGCTAGCATTGAAGATTTTGATACCTAGCTCAAATGAAAGGTTTTGGAGATAAGAATTAGTTACATAGGTAGAATAGAGGAAAATGAGATTTCAAGTAAAAATACCCTAGTAAGAGCACTGATTTTCCTGTTTATCAATTTCATAATCTTGGCTAAGTATTTTAATCTCACTAAGCTTTGGTTTTCCTCATCAATTAAGTCATTTTAATAAAACCACATGTTCTGCCTGCTTCTCAGGACTGGAGTAAGGGCAGGTTGAGACCATCAGAGTGAATAAGTACTGCAAACTGGACAACAAAATATAGTCAATTACTTGCTACTAACAGCTGAGAATATCATTTCTTATTGCTTATAAATATATGTAGGAACTTTATGGTTTCTCAGTGGATAAATAAGATGTTGCTTCTCCTGTGTAGATACTTGTGCATCAATTTTAGAGGAACAAGAGAAGAACATAATACTTCCTTAGAGTAGCAATTTTTTTTCTGATTTAGACTTGCCTTTCACATATATTCAACCCTATTTACTTTTTTAAATTTATTTATAAAATGGAAATATTGACAAGACTGTAGTATAAGAGGGGTACATTTCTTTTTTTTTTTTTGATAGTTATTGCTATAATCACATTTTTCGGCAATTGGGTTAAATTTGGAAAATCCCTTTGTTAGGATTTGCTGTATCATACACACCATCACCATATTTTATGTCCTTTGACATTATTTGTATATATCTTTGCCACCGCTTGCTTCTGTTCTCCCTGGAGTAAGCTTTTAAGAGAGTCAACATATCAAAGACTCAGCCTATGTATTAAAAAGACTCAGTCTGTGCTTTAAAAAGTTTGAGACATTCAATCAATTTTCCCGTCTCATATTACTTTAATAGTTATTTATATGACTACAAATTAATAGGAGTGTACATAAACACAAGAGGGGTATATTTCTACACAATTCCCACCACCAGAACTCGGTATCCAATTCCCTCCCTTGATAGCTTCCTTATTCTTTATCCCTCAGGGAGTATGGATCCAGGATCATTATGGGGTGCAGAAGGTGGAAGGTCTGACTTCTGTAATTGCTTCTCCACTGAACATGGGCATTGGCAAGTTGATCCTTACTCCCACCCTGCCTCTCTCTTTCCCTAGTGGGGCAGGGATCTGGGGAAGCCAGGCTCTAGGACACATGGTGCGGTCATCTGCCCAGGGAAGTCAGGTAGGCATCATGGTAGCATTTGGAACCTGGTGACTGAAAAAAAGGAGTTAAGATATAAAGCAGGTAACAATGGAGAGAGGGATTTATTTGAAGTCTAGGCCCATCATGTCTGTCTGGGAATCTCAGGACTCCCCGAATAGGGTCCCCTGCTGATGGTGTGGCCTGATAGTGACTTCTTCTTCTAGCGTTTGCCCTTCTTCCGTAGCCAGTCAACAGCGTCAGGTTGAGTCTGATGTAAAGTTTTGAGACCTCCTTTGAATCTGGAGAGGTGGCAGTCGTTGACTATGTGGGTCATAGTCTGTCTGTAGCCGAAGGGGCAGTTCCGGTCGTCTCTGGCTCCCCAGCGATGGAACATAGCGGCGCACCGGCCATGGCCTGTTCGATAGCGACTGAGGAGGACCCAATCATAACGTGCTAGGTCAAAGCCGGGTTGACGCTTGCAGGGGTCTGTGATGAGGTATTTGTTCTTTACCTCAGAGGTGTTTCATGGTTTTCATATTTGTCTTTTGAATATGATAAATATATTTATGTATGCAATACTTTCAATATTTTAGTCTAGGTTTTCAGACTAGCTAGGAATATGAACACAATGATTTTTAATGGATATTGATGCATTTTTCAAAAATTATAGCAAACTTATTGTTTCTGTTGCCTACTATATTTATCCCTTGAAGTAAACAAAGACTTGAGTCCCTAATATTTGTTATATGGAATATATGACTACTTTACTCAATGGTTTTAATACACCTTGGACTTTATTAGTTACTATGGCAACACTAGTGACAACTGAGGACAAAGGGTCTGATTTTCTTGTCCAAAAGTTTACAGAATTTACTGAAATTCTTTGATTTTTAGTGAGAAAGCTGTGCTATTAGTTTACTGATTCCTTTGGAAAATATCTTGCCTCTCTTTGCTTTCCCTCCTCCACTTCTCACCAAATATATGCTGTTGGCAAATTACTTAATTTCAAATCTTGTTTCCTCATTTGCTAAGTGGGTGTTAATATCTACAAATGTCATAGGGTTGTTGTTTGGACTCAGTGAGACATTGTATATTTTAATGAGGCACTGTATATTTTAAGTGAATGCCCTGCACATAGTAAGTACTCTGTAAACAATCCCTCTTATTGTTGCTACTTCTAGGATGAGAAAATGAAAGGAGTCTTCTCTCAGTTAACTCAGGGAATAGGCAAGATAACAAGACTGTTTATAATTTCCCTACACACTGAATGTCAATAAGATTAAAATTTTTTTTTTCCATAGGAGACAGAGAGGGGGTGGGGTAGATAAACACAGAGGCTGGAACATTGTTCAGTTCGGGAACATGGTGGAGCCAGGGATTGAACTGGGATCACTGGGACCTCAGGCATGCGGTTATAGTGTACTACCCACCACCTGTTTACCTATTGGATGTCATTTTTAAAGTAAGTTTTTAAAAAACTAGTTTTATAAATTTATTATTGGATAGAGATAGAGAAAAATGGAGAGGGGTGGGGGAGAGAGAGGAAGAGAAACAGAGACACCTGCAGCACTATTTTACCACTCATGAAGCTTTCCCTCTGTAGGTGGGGACCAGGAGCTTGAACTTGAGTCCTTGTGTGCTTTCCCAGGCGCACCACTGCCTGGTCCCTTAGAGTAAATTTTTGCTATGTTTGAACAAACAATTCAATGAACTCGTAAGTTTGCTTCATCTTTCTTTTTATTTTTTTAATTTATTTTTAAAAAGGAAACATTGACAAAACCATAGGATAAGAGGGGTACAACCCCACACAATTCCCACCACCAGAACTCTGTATCCCATCCCCTCCCCTGATAGCTTTCCTATTCTTTAACCCTCTGGGAGTATGGACCCAAAGTCATTGTGGGATGCAGAAGGTGGAAGGTCTGGCTTCTGTAATTGCTTCCCTGATGAACATGGGCGTTGACAGGTCGATCCATACTCCCAGCCTGTCTTTCTCTTTCTCTAGTGGGGAAGGGCTCAGGGGAATGGGAGCTCCAGGACACATTAGTGGGGCTGGCTATCCAGGGAAGTCTGGTTGGCATCATGCTAGCATCTGGAACCTAGTGGCTGAAAAGAGAGTTATCATATAAAGCCAAACAAAGTGTTGACTAATCATGAAACTAAAGGCTGGATTAGTGCAGATGAAGAGTTGGTGGTGGGGGGGTGTCTCCTTTTTGTAGATAGCTAGTAGGCATTTTTTTTTCCCCAAGCCTGAAATCTGTTATGCAGGTGGATCCAAGTTATTATCTGGGGAGATGATGTCATGGCTGGGAAAAGGACTAGAAAGCTGGATCAGGGAAGAGAGTAGCTCCCTAATATGGGAAAGTTGTATAAATATTAATTGTAAACCCCATGGATTTGATGTGAGCTGGAGCCCATATTCAGCTTAGGAGCCTATGTGACTTCGGCATCCCTGTAGATCTGAGCTCACAATCTGTGGTCATGAGTAGGAACTTTCCAAGCTGCCCCAGTTTCAGGACTTACCTTCCTCAGGTGTAGCATAGAGTATATTGTCCAGCCTCCCTTTGGACGATGGAACATTCTCTACTGTTGTTGATACAAGTTGAGGGTTAATGGGGGCCCACAAAGGGATCTATTGTGTTGTTCCTGATAGAAATGAGCGGTAACAATTGAGAGAGGAATTTATTCAAGGTCTACACCTATCATGTCTGTTTGGGAATCTCAGGACTCCCCCACTAGGGCCCCAGCTGATGGGGTGGCCTGATAGTGGCTAAACAGTCATTGTTAAAGTATTCCAGTCTCTTGCCCTTATTCAGCTTTTGCAGTCTTTGCTTGGATAAAGTTAGCTTTGGAGTGAGTGAGGGAAGTGTAATAGAAAGTAGGTGAGGAGGTATCTAAGTCTGCTTAGACACTATTTCATTATGAACTTTATACTGACTCACTGCAGACTATTGTATACTTTTGCTTTCAGGTATGTATTTTGCCCTAATTTATGGATACATGTGAACCTATACTCTATCTAATAGGACTTGGTCTATACCTAGGTTTTGGGACTTTGTTAGGAAGTGAACCACCTGAAATGGAATTAGAGAATACTATGAAAGGAAAGGTCTCACCTGAGTAATGAGACTGAAGGGTTGACATTCCATCCCTGACATCTCTAGACACAGTCTAAAGTGAAGCATGCCGTGGTGGTACTCATTGTGTTGATTAGGTTGGGATTGGCAGATGCAATACATTTGGTATGAATTGATAGGAGCATGAAGGAAAGTGAACCCCACCCTAGAGGTTCCAGGACTGGGGGAAATATAGGCTCTATAGAGGAAATGGGAGGTTCCTGCTGTCTTAGGGTTTAAGAAGACAATAGTTATTGCTATAATCACATTATTGGGCAATTGGGTTAACTTGAAAATCCCTTTGTTAGCATTTGCTGTATCATACACAACAGCACCATAGTTTATGTCCTTTGACATTATTTGTATATAGCTATGCCACTGGTTGCTTCTGTTCTCCCTGGTCTAAGCTTTTAAGAGTGTCAACATATCAAAGACTCAGCCTATGGTCTTTTCATTAAAACGTTTGAGACATTCAATCAATTTTTCCCCTCTCATATTAATTAAATAGTGATTTATATGGCTAGAAATTAATAGGAGTGTACATAAACACCGTTCTCACCACCAAAAGACTGTGTTCCATCCCATCCTCCCTTCTCCATCTCCCCCCACCCCCATGAAGCAGAACAACCACTCTCACCCTCAAGCCATGGTTTTTACTTTGGTGCCCTACTCCAAATTTGACAAATTCAGTCAAGTCCTGCTTTGAGTTTCCCTTTCTGTTCTTTTCTCAACTTCTGTTTATGAGTAGGATCACCTCATACTTATCTTTATCTTTCTGACTTAGCTCACTTAACATAATTCCTTCTAGCTCCATCCAAGATGAGTCAGAGAGGGTGGGTTCATTGTTCTTAATATCTGCTGCTTCATCTTTCTATCAATAATATATAATTTTTTTTTACTATTTTTTTCTGAGTCACAATGCTGCTAAATTTTGAAAGTTCTCTTAAGTCTTTCAAAGGAAAATACATTTCCCTTAATTTCTTTTGGCACCTAGGATTTAGGAATGTTGCCCAATTAAAAACAAAACAAAAAATATGATGATGTGTTGTAGGTTAGCAAAAACAAAAACAAACCCTCTATGGGAGGTCTGGGGTTGGAGGCTGTATTGAGTTGAGAGCCAGACTTGCATGCATGACATCCTGAGTTTGGTTTCCAGCACTGAATATACCTGAATGCTGTTCTGAATGTTTCTGGTTAAAAAACAAATCTTAAAGGGGACCAGGCAAAGTCACACTCAGTTGAACACATATGTTACCTTATACAGGGACCAGGGTTTGAGGCTCTGCTCCCTGCTTGCAGTGGGGATACTTAACAAGTGGTGAAACAGGTTTGCAGGTGTCGTCTTTCTCTCTTCATCTCCCTCCCCTCTCAATTTCTCTCCTATCAAAATAGGGAAAATATAAATCTTAAAAAATAAAACCATGGGAGTCGGGAGGTAGTGCAACAGGTTAAGAGCAGGTGGTGCAAAGCACAAGGATGTTGTGAGGATCTAGGTTCAAGCCCCGGCTCCCCACCTGCAGGGGAATCACTTCACAGGCGGTGAAGCAGGTCTGCAGGTGTTTATCTTTCTCTCCCCCTCTCTGTCTTCCCTTCCTCTCTTGATTTCTCTCTGTCCTATCCAACAATGACGACATCAACAGCAATAATAACTACAACAACAATAAAAACAAAAAGGGCAACAAAAGGAAATGAATAAATAAATATTAAAAAAAAGATTAAAAAAAAGTAGTCCAGGAGGTGGCTCAGTGGATAAAAAAATAAAAAGAAAAATAAAACCTACATCTAACCCAAGTAAGAATGAACTTTGCTGAATGACTAGGTAAGTTAGTGTGTTAATGAGTCAGTTATATGACTTCAAATTATTTTTAATCATTTTTTGTTTTTAATATTTCATTTATTATATTTTTATTGGACTAAGACAGAGAAATTGATAAGGAAGGGTGAGGCAGAGGAGAAACATCTGCAGCACTGCTTTATTGCTTCTGAAGTATTCCCCCTGTAAGTAGGGGATGGGAGGGAATCAAACTCAGGTCCTTGAGCATTGAAACACATGCTGTACTGACAGTGCCACCACAGGTGCCTCAGATTCTGTTTAATCAAACTTCTTATCATACATAAGAAAACATCTCAGTATTTTCCTTCTTGACTGTATATTCTCCTGATAAATATATGTTGATATATATATGTATATATATATATATATATACATATATATATATCCAGGAAAGAAAATAAAGTATGTGTGTATACTGATATATACAAACACCCATACATAGGAAGGGGTAAATATGCATGTGTGTGGAAATAAATGTTGAAATATCAATTTCCTGTTCAGTTATAATACTGGCCATTAACAGAACATATTTAGTTTTAATAAAAGAATAAGTGGCTTGGTAAATTATGCACTATTTTATTAAATTGAATTTCACATTGTTGTGATTTACAGACTAAGGCGGTCTGAATAACTGATATCTATAAATGCCAACCAATAGACTCCATTGTTCTAGGAACTATAGAAATATCAAAATCTGAAAACTATGTTTATTCGATTGCTAACACATCTTTTTTCATTTTATAGCTCTTAAAATGAATAAAGTATGTACTATACAGTCTTTTCACAGATGCATGTATAAGTGTGGCATATGGTGAAATCACTTCAAGCTGCTGAAAAAGTAGCAAACTGTAAAATACTTCACTGTCATAATATAGCATTATTTTCCACCAGATGGATCATTCATTGCTGTTTTCATTGTCGGTGTTAAGTCCTTTTGCTAAATACTTACGTATAACAGGGATTAGATAAAATAATAATAATAATAATAATTAAAAAAAAGCAGAGAATCTATTCTACTCTGCCAATTACATGTGGAAGGAAAAGGGTAATAAGCCCGAATCATTTCTTAGATTCTTCCTGAGGGTGGAAGTGGAAAAGGGATAGAAGGTTTCAGAACACCAAAGTAAGTGAAGCAGAGAGTACATCCAAATATTCGCAAATGACAAACCAGAAAAGCGAGAGGACATCTGTTCACACTGGAAGTTAAAGAACGTTTATTTTGGTTCAAGTTTTATTTTTATATGAATAAGGAACAATAAGTGTCCTATGGGGGTGGGATGCCTTATTCCTTATTGCATGAAAAAGGAACAGTTTTCAACGCAGAAGGCTTCCACACTCTCCCTTCTTCCTACCCCTCAGCCTCTTTGGTGGGGACTGTACCCTGGGGTCCAAACCCCAAGACGCCTCTGCTCCAGCTGTGGCTGTTTCTCCGCACTCGTTCTCAATAGCCAGCCTCAGTGCTTACCTAACACTTGCATCTCAACTTCTGATTTCTGGAGCAGAGCAAGGAACAGCGTCGAATCTTCTTTTCCGCCCGCTACTCAAGCAGAAGCGGGCGGCTGGGCCGGGACAGTGAACAAAGGCGGCGCGGAACGCGGGGCGCGCGGCCCGGAGTGGCGCGCGTCTCTCCGGCAGGAGGCAGAACCGCGGCGCCGCGCCCGCGCCTGCATTCCTCCGAAGCACCCTGAGCCCGAGGGTCGACGTCACCCCGGGCTCCGCCTCCGTCCCTCCCCGAGCAAAGTAACTCTTGACTAACAGGAGCAGCTTCCTCCGAGCATGGAGAGCCATCGCCACGACCAACCGGCGACGCGGGAGACGCTTGTGCCCCAGAGGTAGTTTGGTGACCACGAAGAAGGAAAAAGTGCAGGCTGGCGACTGTTGAGTCCTCTGCAGGCGAGGCCAAGTCGGCACCTGGGTCGTGGATTTTGCGGTGATCCCCGGGCAGCTCTTTGCAAAGCTGATTAAAACTTCTCCCAAAGTCGACATGGATACCGCGGCGGCGTTGACTGCTTTTGTGGCGCTCTGGCTCCTCTCCCCTTGGCCTTTCCTGGGGTCAGCCCGGGGCCAGTTCTCCGCAGGTGAGTGGCCGAGCCGGGTTGGGGTGGTGGGGTGTTTCGAGTCCACTCGATTACTCCCGTTCGGGAGCTGGCTGGCCAGGAAAGGAGCCGGCTGTAGCTACGGACAGGGGCTGGGATTCGAGGGAAGCATTCGGGGATTGAACGGGCAGAGGGAGAGAAGTCCCCAGAGTTTGCGCCAGGTGGGACGCGGGGCTTTGGGCAGGGAGCCACTTGGCGCAGGTAACTTTCATCTTCGCCACCCATTGTTCCTCTTTGGAGTTGGCTGTGGGCGCAGGTTGGTGGGCAGTGAGAGAGTGTAAGGAGACATAGTTTTTCTCTTTTGGGGGGGGTGCGGGGGGGGTGTCGAGGGAAATTGGTAACCCACATCGCAGTAGGGAAGAGAGAAAGAAAAAGTACTCCTGACTCGGGGGCTGACTACTCTTGTTGCTCCTGGTGCGGGCTTGTTGCTGCTGTCTGCTTTATACTAGTGTTTTTAAAAATTCCCCGGGAAGCCATTGTCAGTAATGTGGAGACTCCAAGGCACCGACCTCGGCGCGCTTTGCCAGGTGCTTTTTGTCCGGGGAATAACCTTCCTTGACTATTGTCTGCCTACTTCCCTGTCCCTCCCCCTAGTCTCCTCCTTAGGCTTTGGGTTACTCTGGGGTTCAGGCAGCGCAAAGAGAAGAGGTGTGTGTGTGTGTGTGTGTGTGTGTGTGTGTGTGTGTGTGTGTGTGTGTGTGTGTGTGTGTGTGTGTGTGTGTGTTGGCAGAGGCTGTGTAGGCTGGCTGGAAGATGTTTTAAAATATGAGTAAGGTGTGTGTGTGTGTGTGTCTGTGTGTGTGTTTTGGCAGAGGCTGGAAGATGTTTTTAAATATGAGTAAGGATCCTCGCCGAGCCGTCCTGGGCAACAAGGTCTCGGCTTCTGGTCTGGGAAGCTGACCCTGCATGTGTGAGCCCGCCTTTCTGGCAAAGCCACCGCGAAGCCGGCCAAGCTCCTCCTGGAGCCGGCTCTGGCTAATCGGGGTTGCAAAAGACCGCCACCCGCCAGGAGGACCCAAACCTTGGGATGTGGTGCAGTCTGGAATGTTAGCCATTTGGGGTCTAGGCAAAGGCTCTTAGAGGACTCCGGGAAACCCTGTCTCACTAGGTCCGGTGCTCTGTTTCCTTCCGGTTTTGTTATCTTCCTAGTTAGTTGCCTCTTTCCTTTTTTCCCTCTGGGGACTCTGAAGTTTCAACTAGGTGGACACTGGGCACTCTTCTGCCTCCCGCTGGTCCTGACAACTTTTCTGGCTAACCAGCCAGTTCAGCTTGGCTGGAGAGAGCATCTGCTGCCTTGGTTGGTTCGAGGTGCAGATGGAAACGCAGAGGTGGCGAGGGCTAATGGAGAGAAGCCTGGAAAAGCCACAGCCACGCTCCTAGTTGAGGTCACCGGATGGAGGGAACCAACTGACTTTGTCCTTGTCAGTTTATCTTTTTGTTTTGTCTGTCCGGTTTCCTGGAAATAAATTCAAACTGGCTTCCTGAGTAATGTTTATTTTCCTTCCTTCATTTAGAACTCTATAAAAGGAGTAAGAGAACAGATTCTAAGGGCACTACGATTTTAAAATGCAGGTTGTAGAGGAAAAGCAGTACATATAGGTAATGTAGCACGGTCAAGAACTCTATGCAATGAGTGATTCGATGGCTTAATTTATTTCTTTAGGGAGTAGGCATTATTGCATGCATCTTTGACATATAATGTCTGTTAGTATTGGAACCATGCTTGATGTAAGTCATTATATGCAGGGAAGTTGGAGTGGATATTGATTTCTACACAGTGTTCTTCACTGCATGGATAGCCTAAGCTTGAAAAAGTCATGTAGTTTGTTAATTGAAAGTTTGAATCCTACTGGTTGCATGGCATAGCTTATATACTCTATAGCTGCAACAATTAATGTCTCAACCGTTGATAGATTTTTTTCCAGCAATAAAGCAAATTTATTCTTCTCATATTTTATTTACTCTTTAGTACTGATTCAATGTTTTCCACTAGAACGTGCAAATGAGCTTTTCTGATCCCTGGAGTTCGGATATCCTCAATGAAAAATTATGTACTGAGACATCTAGTTTACTTATTTATTTATTTTTGCACAAATGGTTTATGCTTTAGTGGTACAGCAAAACATTTAACTTTAAGTTATATTTCAATACATGAATATACTGTCCTAATAGAAATTTCATAGTACCGCATCTCAGAGTTTTGCCATTCAGTATTTACATACATATCCACAAACAAATACCTTTTATTTCCACAGTTTAACATCAGCCTGCTTTTTCTCATAAATTAGAAGGGCATTCTATAAAAATGTCCATTTTCTTGCCTTCTGCTGTCATTAGATTTTATTGGAAAGACAGAGTGAGAGATTGAAGGTGTAGTTCTTCCAGTTTTATTTCCTCCATTCTACTTCAAAAGATAAGCTTATTTCTTCTGAGGAATATATTTATTTAAATAAAAATTCTTTAGGCCACTTTTAGATGCTATCTTTCCTTTTGTAATGCAGTGTTTGCAAAGCAAATTTTTGAGGACCACAGGTTGTTGGACCTTTGATATATTTTATACACACCCAATCTGCCTTGTTTAAGTAGTACATATCAGAATATCTTTATGATTTTCTTAGCTTTTGGTGTTAAGGTATAACACACACACTTCCATACATGCAAACATAAAAACAAGCTCCCATGATGAACCTCTAGAAGAAGTTTCTGTACATTTTACATTGTGTTAGTGTTCTTTCAGCTTAATATCTCTCACTTAAAATGATACTTCTGTCACATCTGTGTTGCATCTGGAGAAACAGAGACATAGAGGGACAATAATGAACTAAAATTGATTTCATGGACTTTGTAACTGTCATCTCTAAACTATTGTATTATGGAATCCAGACTACTGAAAAACAAATACACACACACACAAACCCAATCACAAACACAGCAACTTGGAAATCTGGCTTTGTGGTCTGGAAAATAATAAGATTCATCCTAGCCTTTCCACATGGTTTATATGAGGAGTGTATGAAATGATTTATGTGAACTGGTGTTGTAAATTGTAAAACTATGCAGCTATCTGGGGCTATCATCATCATCCATTAAACAAGCTAGGTGCCTTAACTTATTCTTTTATTGCTCTCCACTCTCTCCTAGTGAATATAGCTAGCTATTCAGGTGTGTGTGTTTGTGTGTGTGAATGTGCATGTGTGTATAAAACACTTGGCCATTCATTCTTTTAAGATTTATTTATTTTTATCAGAGACACCAGCAGCACACCATTCTGGTATATGTGGTTTATTGAACTCAGGATCCCACTTCTGCAGGTCCTTCATTCTACCCACTATGTTAAGCTTCCAGGGGGCAGTTATACATTTAAATCCTTATTAAATATAAATATCCTAGATTGACCACAGTGCAGTTTTATCGGCATAGCCAGAGAAATCTTCCTTAATTTTTTTTAATGTTTTACTTCCCTGTGTAAATCCTTACTTAAATTAAGCTAAACCCATGAAAGTGTTATTATTAACACTCCAGGTATTCTAACTAGAGAAGAAGTATGTTTTAGTCCATTTCTTTAGCTGCTTATCTGCTGTTAGTTCAGATTATTCATCTCAGTGTGGAGAATAATGTGCAGTTTCTTAGATGCAGTCTTATCAGTGACCTAGAGAGGGACTATTGTCTCTAGTATGATGTATGCCAGAAAATGCAGATTAAGACATTGCTTTCCATACACTTCCTGGCATGTCACTGTAAATGTGTACTCATTTGTTCCCTTTTACCTTGTAACTTACCTAAGTACGACTAACTCTTTGATTATTCTGTATGTGGCTTTTTTCTATTACATTCATTATCTATAAGTAAGATACACTAGAGACTTTGTTTTAAAATTTGCCTTTAAATTTTCTGGTTTTGATCACCCAGAATCTTTTAATCCCTGAATTTGTTAAAACTCCAGATTCTAATCACTGATAATGATATGTACCTGGACATTACTATGGCTTTTCCCCCCACTCTCACTATTTTCCTTTTTCTGAGTATTGATTTTCCTAGATTGCATGAGGTCTGGCTTACCCAGATGGGAAGAGGTAGGTTTGGCTGCTATTTGGGTTTTGGCATGTGTATTGCTGACAGCTCTTCTCTTTGTACCCATGAACGTGGGTTTGAAAAATAAATCAGCTCCTCTACTGTGCCCCTCGCTCACACTTCTCCCCACTCCTGTAGCAACAACAAAGCCACACATGTACATATACAAAATTACTGTCTTTGTTTTCACCAAAATTTGGACATGTTCGGAAAAACTGCAGGTCTGACTCAGGCACTACCCAGAGCAAGTGCAATCCCTCCACCCAAATCTCATTTAGCAGTGCTGCTTTAATACATATTTTTATGTACTCTAAGGATATTTAGTTCACATGATACGATCCCAAGTAAAGAAACCGTGTTGTTGCCTACTAATACTTTTGAACTGTAGTGTTCTAGGTCTGTGCAAGGCAGTATTAAAGACAGTGACCAGTGAAGGTGTGATTCACACTAAACATGGACCTGCTCTTCAGAGGCATGGGAAATGCTGTCCTTATCTGCCCCTGGCTGTTTGCATTTCCTTTATGACTCTTCATGGAGGGCAGGAAGAGGGATGCTGGAATATTGAGAACAGGAAACATTAAGAGAGTTTCCAGATTGTTCTGAAAAACAAAAGAAAGAACACAGAGAATGTGTGCCTCTGTGTGTACATTTGTTTGATCTCTTATTTAATTTTCAAATGAGGAGGGAAAAAAAAAACAGTTTGACTTGTTTATTAGCAGCTTTTGTCTTTGTCCAAACATATTCACTTCTTATTCTCTGTGTGTAAAAATTTCCCTCTGTGTATTCCTCTGACTTTACCCTTTGATCATATGTGTCAAGTTTGTGTTCCTTTATCAAATGATATATCTCTTTGCTTAAAAAGGTTGTAATTGCTTTTGAACATGACTTGTTTCTTTGCAGTAAAACTCATGCTGTGTGTCATAGTTACTGAGAAATGTTATTTTATCAATTCATGTTATGTCTTAAACTGGTGTGTGATAACAAAGTGAGTGAGTACATTAGGTTAATTTTTGTTTCAATTGAAGCCAGAAACAGACTTGCACATCCATGAAATAATATTTTACTGTCACAGAATATTTATTTATTTGTACTTATACATCTAAGTGGAAGACAACTTTTACAAGAGGGTGTATAAGATTTGAATATATTCTTCTTTGATCTTTTGAGATAGTTGAGATAAATTACATATAACTGTGCTTTGGAAAAGTATAAAAAAATATGTTTGAATGGATACAAACTCTTCAAGTAGATAAAGTTCATGTCCTGGGAAGTGGTGTATATGAGAGTGCTGGACTTGGAAGCATGACATTCAGAGTTCAGTCCCCATTCACTGGAATGTTCTCTGGCCTCTCTCTCTTTTCTTCCTCCCTCGCTCCCTCCCTTGCTCCCTCCCTCCCTCCCTTCCTTCCTTCCTTCCTAGATTAATGGTTTACAGTTGATAGTAAAATACAATAGTTTGTATATGTGTAACATTTTCCAGTTTTCCACATAACATTTCAACCCCCACTAGGTCCTCCTCTGCCATCATGTTCCAGGACCTTAACCCTCTCCCTCACACCGAAGTCTTTTACTTTGGTGCACTACACCACTCCAGTCCAAGTTCTGCTTAGTGTTTTCCCTTCTGTTCTTGTTTTTCAACTTCTGTCTATGAGTGAAAATATCCTATATTCATCCTTTTGTTTCTGACTTATCTCACTTAACATGATTTTTTCAAGCTTCATCCAAAATGCAGTAAAGAAGGTGAATTCATCATTTTTAATAGCTGAGTAGTATTCCATTGGGTATATAGACCACAACTTGCTCAGCCACTCATCTGTTGTTGGACACCTGGGTTGCCTCCAGGTTTTGGCGATTACAAATTGTGCTGCTCTGAACATAGATATACACAAATCTTTTTGAATGGGCATGTTTTGTTCCTTAGGATCTATCTCCAAGAAAGGAATTGCAGGGTCTTAGGTCCACTTCTGGCCTTGTGAGAGTTCTCTAGACTGCTCTCTACAGGAACTCTCCCTCTTTTCAACATAAGCAGTAAAATAAATTTCTCTCTCTCTCTCTCTCTCTCTCTCTCCCTCTCCCTCTCTCCCTCTCTCCCTCTCTCCCTCTCCCTCTCTCTCTCTCCCTCTCCCCCTCTCCCCCTTCCCTCCCCTCCACCCTCCTCTCTCTCTCTCTCTCTCTCTCTCACTTCCAAGGTTATTGCTGGGGATTTGTGCAGGCACTATGAATCCATTGCTCCTGGTGGCCATTTTCTCCATTTTATTGGCTAGGACAGAGAGAAACAGAGGGGTGAGGAGATAGAGAGAAAGAAAGACACCTGCAAACCTGTTTCACTGCTCCTCAAGTAGACTCCACTGCAGGTGGCAGTCAGAGGCTCAAACCTCTATCTTTGCATTTAGTACTATGTGTGCTTAATTGAATCCCCTAAAATAAATCTTTAAAAAAATCATAGAAAATATCTACAGGCTTCATTTTAGTGGAAATGTGTTTTATGAAAAATATTTTTATATACAGTTCTACCTAAAAGATGTAATTCCATGAGGATTATGCTGTGACAGTTATATTTATTTTCATGTAGTATACTTGCAGAATTCATTTGATTTTTAGTGACCATTTTAGTAATTAAAAATGAATGTACATAATTAAAAAGCTTATTTTTATTTTAAAAATCAAATGGGTTTCTGTAAAAACATCAGGCTAGAGATATAGGATCCCAGTGATCCTTTTATGGAATATTACGATTTTCCCACTTCTTACTTGTGTTCTTTTATTTTTATTTTTGTTTTTCTCTGTATGTTGATAATCCACAAAAAAAGGACAACAGACATATTTTCTCACTTACAGTTGTTTTTGGAACAAATAAACTAGTCTCCTAGGAAGTATTCCATGTTCCTACTTTATGCCATTTTAAAGTTCAGTTAATAAAAATTATGATTAGAGAGAAGTGCTGGCTGAATCCCATAGGTGCCATTCTCTGAATTAGTTTAATAAAAGTTTTTCAGAAATAACGTAAGTGAAATAGTGTTGAGTTGCTGTTTTTTTGTTGTTATTAAAAATGTTGGGAGATGTAAATATATGTTTACACACACGTGCACACACATCTTAATGTACTTAGTAATCCATTATTCAAATGAAACTTAGAAAGGAGCAGAAGCCATCTAGAGATGCATAAATTAAGAAATGGACACAAAATAAATGAACTATCTGTACATTATACTATACTTTGTGAGAAAAATAATAACTTCTAAATTTGGCTGTATTTATGTAACCACTCCCATTGAAACCTGTTCCTTAACCAGCTGCCTGTAGGCTGACTCTCTAAACTCGGTTCAGGGAAGCAGCTGATTAGCTATAGAAATTCTTCCCAGTCCTTGTTGGGTACGTATAGAGTGACATGACAGCTACTTAAGTAGCAGATGCAATGTAGTTCTTGATGTGTTTGAGTAGGTTTCCAGCAAACTAAGAGCAGAGAGAAAGTGTTTCTATGGCTCCTGCTGTTCACCTAGGGTTGGTGACTGATTTCTTCATGTTCGCTGAACTTGTCAACTGCAGAGTGCCACAGAATTTTGCTACTTGAATTGTGGTCCACAGACTAGCAGATTAGCATCAGCTAAAACTTGTGATGATTTTTTTTTCTTATATAAACATTTACTAGAAGCCACTGAAGACCTACTAATTCAGAATCTGCATTTACAATAATTTCTAGGTGACTTACCTTGAACATTTAATTTTGAGACGCACTTCCATTGGACACAGAAAAATCAGCTTGAAAAAAATTGATTTATACGTTTCATTCTAGAATTTTAAGGATACTGTGAAAGGATTAATTATAACATGAAGCACCTTTTCCTGAAATTATATTTCTTTTTCTAAAGATATTTTATTTTTTTTAATTTTATTTATTTATTAATGAGAAACATAGGAGGAGAGGGAAAGAACCAGGCATCACCCTGGTACATGTGCTGCCGGGGATTGAACTCGGGACCTCATGCTCCAGAAGCCGATGCCCTATCAACTGTGCCACCTCCCGGACCACCTGAAATTATATTTCTGACTACTGTTTATTTAATTATAGCTTAACGCCCCTGACACAACAAAACAACAACATTATTGGGTTGTCAGAAAAGTCACGTTATATTTTTTCTTTTTTTTTTTTTTCCTCCAGGGTTATTGCTGGGCTCTGTGCCTGTACCATGAATCCACCGCTCCTGGAGGCCATTTTTCCCCCCTTTTGTTGCCCTTGTTGGCCTCGTTGTGGTTATTATTATTGCCATTGTTGATGTTGTTCATTGTTGGATAGGATAGAGAGAAATGGAGAGAAATGGGGAAGACAGAGAGGGGGAGAGAAAGATAGACACCTGCAGACCTGCTTCACCGCCTGTGAAGCGACGCCCCTGCAGATGGGGAGCCAGGGGTTCCAACCGGGATCCTTACGCAGGTCCTTGCGCTTTGCGCTTCATGTGCTTAACGCCACATGCGCTTAACCCACTGCAACATCGCCTGACCCGTTATATATATTTTTTCTATGTGAAAATGCACCCGTGACTTTTCCAATAACCCAATCTATGTTTTTTTTTTTCTAAAGAATACTCAGATAATTTTGAAGTAAATATTGTATAAGAGAGTAAGAATAGGGCTAAATAATTTTGGTAATGGATGTGCTGTATGAAACTATGTGAAGGCAAGTATTATCTGAGAACCAAAAGTGATATATGACAAACATTTTTTAGTTAGCATATCAATCTTAACACAAGACATAGTATTCTTTCTGACATTACAAGTAGCAGCCTATTTCTTGCTTTTTATTTCTTTTCCAACTGTAATTTAAGTATCTTCAGACTAAAGAGCTCATTTATAGGATAGTCAGATTTAATGAATGGGGCTTAGGTAGAATGCATTAAGTATCATTGGTGTTCTTTCTACTCTCTTTTAAGCTCATATTTTAAAACAGAGATTCTTGTCAGTTTTCTCAAGAGAAAATTTATGATGTAATAGTGTACACTGTTCATGTCAAAACACAATTTTACTTGCATTTTGTAACTTGCTTGAGCATTCTTTCAGAAAATGAATTTTCCCAGAAGACTTCATTGGCCTGTTATTAATGAGTCTGTTAAATGCGTTTAGTTATTCATTTACTATTCAAAATGTGTCTACTTTTTCTGGCTTTTTCAACAATGAAGTCACTGATTAAATCACAACTGCTGTATTTGTTTTTGCCATTTACTGGTTATTCAGAAAATGCTGGCATGGTGACATGGTTGTGGCAGAAACTAATGTAGAACAAGAGGTATAAATTACTGTTAATCCATAATATTTGCCTGTGTTATAATAATGGGCACTGAAGTAATGCTTTACAGATTTCTCAACATGTCTGATGCTGCAAATGAAAGTTTGCTTAACCTCTGTTGTTTAAAATACAGAAAAATACAGTTGTTGGGTTAATATATAAACTAAAAGTTACTGGTTTCCGTAGTTTCACATTTTAGATAGTGGTGCTCAAAGGAAGAAGTTTCACTGTAGACAGATCAGTGTTAAGAGAACTTGGACATGCAGAGAAACCCTGAAAGTTATTTTCATAGCTCTCCCAGGATATTGTTTGAAGATGCTTTCAAGATTCTTTTTTATTTGCTTTATTTTGATAAGGTAGTAAGAGAGAGACAGAAAGAAAGATAGACCAGAGCACTGCTCAGATCTGGCTTAGGATGGTGCAGGGGATTCAACCTGGGACTTTGGAGCTCAGTCATGAAAGTCTGTTGGCGTAACCGTTATGCTGTCTCCTCCACCCCTGTTGCAGACACTGACTTATAACTTTTTCTAATCTTTCTCCAAATTCTAGAATTTCCCTTTTTAAAAGCTAGCTTTACTTTTATTCTTCTTAGCAATATATTGGTTCACTTATTTCACAAGTTAGAGAGATTCTTTTTCAAACCAATAGCAATAATATCAGGCTTGCCATTTACTGAATATCTATGCTCTGCAAATTAAAACATTAAACTCAACAAAGTGGTGAGTTTAATGAGACTGGTAATTCAAATATAAAGTGAAAATAATATACTTGAGTGGAAAAGAACCATTTAAATAATTTCTTGGCTTTCAGTTATCCTATAGGACTGATTAAAGCATATTTGTATTTATTTTTAATTAATTAATTAATTATTGGAGAGACGGAAATTGAGAGGGGTGGGGGAGAGAGAGAAGGAAAGACAGACACTTGCAGCCCTACTTCACGACTCATGAAGCTTCCCTGCAGGTGGGGACCAGGGGTTGTAATGTCAGTGCTTAACTAGGCATGCCACTGCCTGGCCCCAGTATTTGCATTTTTTTTTAACCAGAGCTCTGCTCAGCTCTGGCTTATGGGGTGCAGGGGATTGAACCTGGGACTTTGGAGCCTCAGGCCATGAGAGTCTCATTGCATAACCAACCATCATGCTATCTACCCCTGACCCCCAGTATTTGTATATATTTTGTAGGAGCCAAAGACTAAGTATGCTTAGTGATGATGACAAATATTGCTAATTGACATAGAGAAATAAAACTTAATCATTCTTCACTTTGTAAACTAATTTTGAAAAATTCAATTGAAGAAGATGAACTTGCTTATAACTGATCTTCCTACATTTGCCAGATAACTTCATAATATATAACTGGGATATTGAATACAATGTATAGCAAAGGATATTCAAAGAAGGTTACCAGATAAATCTTTTGGTGTACGTAATAAGTAAAATGCAAAGCTGTAACAGCTGTTTGCCTTGCCTCTTCCTTTCACAATGTGAGACTTTTCTGGCTTGTGCTAGATACACTCATGAGCTAGTGTCTTAGGTTGGATGTGATAGAAGACCAGGGGCCAAATGTGACTGTGCCACTTTAGAGAAGGGCCTCGTGATGACCCTCCTCTGACCATGGCAGCTGGCCTGGCGCACAGTGGTAGTAAAGATAGTGGGTGTGGAGGGAGGAAGAAGCCTTGTTTACTTCAGAGTGCTTTCTTCTCTAATTTTATTTACTTACTTAACTTATTTGTTTGTTTATTTATACCAGAGCATTTCTCTGTCCTGGCTTCTGGTGGTACTGTGGGATCTGAACGTGGAACCTCAGAGTCTCAGGCAGGAAAATATTTTGCATAATCATGGAAAAGTCTCTCTGGCCTCCCCTCAGAGTACTTTTAGGATTATTCACATACCTTTTCCTTACAGATTTTGTTGAAGTATTTTTTCCTTCTCGGGATGTTCCTTGTTTCCTTCCCCCCACCCTCCAAATCAGGTGCCATAATCGTGACTCTTGAATGAGATGATTTGTGTTAACTTACCTAACCTGGCTGATGGAAGGAGCGTTGTGTTGACCTTTTTTTTTTAAAAAAAAAAAAATTTATTCATTTATTTATTTATTTATTTATTTATTTCCTTTTTGTTGCCCTTTTTAAAATTTTTAAAAAATTGTTGTTGTACTTATTGTTGTTGTTATTGATGTCGTCCTTGTTGGATGCGACAAAGAGAAATGGAGAGAGGCGGGGAAGACAGAGTGGGGGAGAGAAAGACACCTGCAGACCTGCTTCACCTCTTGTGAAGGGACTCCCCTGCAAGTGGGGAGCCGGGGCTGGAACCGGGATCCTCACACTGGTCCTTGTGCTTTGCCCCACATGCGCTTAACCTGCTGCGCTACCGCCCGACTCCCAAGTGTTGACCTTCTATTGTTCCTTTCCTTTAAAGGGCATTCAAATAGCTGTAGAATATGTAAGGTGAAATGATTGGCATGACTTGCTTCAGAGAGAACAGGATTCTATGGAGGTCTGTGTGTCAGGTTGTTCGGGTACATATGACATTGAGCTTGTTCGAAGTTTCAGTTTTAAGTCTCACTTTCTTACTCTGGAGATAATTCCTCTCTCATTGATTCTGAAATTCCTTGTAAACATGGGAATATTACAGTGAGGATGATTTTAATCTTATGATTGAGAATGCAGTGCCTTATCCACTGGGCTGCATAGACAGTTTTATTTACTCGGTTTTTATTCATTTATTTATTTTTGTGGCACTGGGCCATTTTTAAAATTTTTAGTATTTATTTATTTTTCCTTTTGTTGCCCTTGTTGTAGTTATTATTGTTGTTGTTATTGATGTCGTCGTTGTTGGATAGGAGAGAGAGAAATGGAGAGAGGAGGGGAAGATAGAGAGGGGGAGAGAATGATAGACACCTGCAGACCTGCTTCACTGCCTGTGAAGCGACGCCCCTACAGGTGGGGAGCCGAGGGCTCAAACTGGAATCTTTATGCCAGTCTTTGTGCTTTGCGCCGTGCGCGCGCTTAACCCACTACTCTACCACTGGACTTCCTTGGGTTATTTTTTCCTTCTTTTTTTTTTTTTTTGATAGAGACAGAGAAGTTGAGAGGGTGCTGAGAGAGAGGGAAAGAGAGAGAGAGAGAGAGAGAGCTACCTTTAGCAATGCTCCACTGCTCCAGAAACTTTCCCCCCTGTAGGTGGGCGCTGAGAACTTAAATCTAGGTTCTCACACATGGTAATATGTGTGCTTTACCAGGTACACCACCACTAAAAATTATTAAGGACTATGATTATGTGTATGTGTGTGTATAAATTGTGTGTGCAGTTTTTCTTTTCAAATATTTTCATGGAGAGATAAATACTTGTGCTCTCCAAGCTGGTTTGCCTTGAAGAGTGCATTTGTATTCCATTACTGGTTCTTCCATTACACATATCTTGAACATTTATGTTATGCCAATACCTGGATAGTTAGCACCAACATCAGGCATTCCCCCCTGAAATTTGGGAGAATATAAACTGTTGTGAAGACTGAGGAGTGATGGATTTTGGTATATAGTCTCTACTGATTCCGAGATGAAGTCTGGGACTACTTTGTAACTGATCATATTCCTAGGATTTGGCAATTCTCAAAACTCATTCTCCCTTTAACAACATGATGTTCCACATCTGAACTTGTCCAGGTTAATCCAATGTATCAGTTTTTACATTCCTTGTGGCTACACACACAAAACCTAGAAACCTACCTAAGTTTTCCACAATGAAAGTACAATTCTAACAAGTAGACTTTCCCAAATGATGTGTAATGAGAAGTGTACATAAGAGCAGGCTCATGAGAACATTCGTTGTTTGGGAGCTCACAGTTACTCCCCCTACCCACAGGATCAGGAAGGTGAGAGGAATCCTCACAGAAGACATTGGATGTAAACATGGATCCACAATGTGAACCTTTAGGATGCCCAGGCCTTGGCTCTTTGGCTGCAGATAAATATTTGCTGCCACTTGCAAGTATTATCAACTGCCTCTGACACTTCCACTCAGATCAGCTGCTACTTCAGTGGAGAGAAAGAAGCCAGAGGCTGACAGAGAGAGACTTGGCAGCCAGGAATGTGGGCGAGCCCTGGCCACCCCCAAACTGATCTGTACATGCATCCTCTGCATTCTGGAAGCAGAGCAAATTCTATTCTTGGTGTTTTGGTTATTTGTTTTGAAGGGGGCAATGATTCTGTCATTAAATATGCCCTCTTCCTACCAGAAAATGGGGATTTTTAAAGAACTGTTTTGAAAGAGACCCATGTGACTTGCAGTGAATTAAAAGAGAGATGTGTAAATCATTTTAAGCAAAACAAAAATCTCCAGATTACCTAGTCCCAAATTTCAAGAGTTGAAATTTATAAATCTCCTTTGTTTTGAGTCACTAGCATTGTCTGTCTTTAAATTTAAACAAAAGACAATCAAATACAGTTTATTGATGAGATAGCATAATTTTAAGATCACAGATTTTTGAACCTGGCTGCCTGAGTGTGAATACTGGCTCTACCATTTTCTTCTTTGATCTATTTTCCCCATCTTTGGAATGGGATATCTCAAGTAGCTATCTCAATATTTATTTTGAGGAATATTGAGTTAAAATGCTTCATAGTAAAAGTGCTAATAAAGACCATCCATTTCAGGGGGCCCAGAATATAGCCCCCTGCTAGAGTTTATACTTAACTTACTTGAGAAGACCCAGGTTTGAGCAGAGGTAAAAGCTTCAGACACAGTGGAGTGGTGTTTTGGTGTCCTTCCTTTAGTCTTTGTATCTTTCCTCCTCTCTCTTTGTGTTTCAGTTTTAAAAAGTGAATTAATTACACTGGGAAAAGTTGCAGGGGCAAACCCCCAACAAAAATCCTGGCAGGAAACAAACAAAAATTCATTTGCTACAGTTTTTTTTTTCTTTTTTTTTCCCTCCATTTGACACCAAGGCTTTGAGCATACTTTCAGCTGCCATTTTCATTCACATAGATGGAGATAAAGGCAAAGACACAGAGAGTAGAAGAGACAGCACAGCTCCAGAGCTTCCCTCCAACGGTGGCCCTCTCTGTGTGTACTGGGACTCTAACATGGCTAGTGCTCATGGCAAAGCAGACATCTTTACCCAGTGAGCTCTCTGGATTCTCACCGTAGTTATCATTATCATCATTATCCTGACTGGACTTCTTCTGCCAGTGCTTACAGAATATGCTGTACTCTTGAAAAAAATTGAATCTTGTCTTTTACTTTCAAGTAAAACCAGGGTCAGGGAGGTAATTCAGTTTAGAGCACTGACCCTGCCTGCCAGATGCCTTAGAGGCTACACAGACCCCAGGTCCAATCCCTGACAACACCATATATCAGAAGATCTGGCTTCTTTCAGTCTTAGTATTCCTTGCTCATGAAAATAAATAAATCTTTCAAGAAATAAAGACCACAGACTATAAAACAAAATGTCTGAAATAAACTTTGTAATACTGATTAGCAAAGACCACAAGCACTCCAAAAATATATAGCTAAGTGTTTAAGAAAACAATATGCAAATTTAACACTTACATTGGTAACTGAGAATCTAAGGATAAAGAGCAAGCAAGCAATAACAATAAAAATCCCAACCATTAAAACATATAGGTAAGAAATTAAAGTGAATATAAAGTTTTGGGCACAAACTACCTCAAACACCTTTGGAAAATGCATAGACAATTAATTAACTGTCCTCACTGGAAATTTACTCCAGGCAGACATTTATTATTTATTTTTATTAGTGATTTAATAGTTATTTACAAGAATCTAAGATAATAGAGGTATAGTTTTACACCATTCCTAGCACCAAATTTCTGCGCCACCCCCCCCCCCAGTAACTCTAACAAGGTCTTAGAGATGGGTTGACTTTTATTACCCAAGTTCATGTGTTGTAGATTACTAGATTCCACATGAATTAATTTGTCTGGTAGTTGTCCTTCATACCCTTATTTATGCCGTTAAACATAAGTACTTCCAATTTTATCCATTTTGCTCAAAGGGCACAGTATAGTCTTTTTTATTTATTTTATTTTAATTTTTCTATTGATTTAGTAGTGATGGACAGGACCAGAGGATAAGAGGGGTACAATTCCATATAATTCCTACCAACAGAGTTAAGTATCCCATCCCCATCCATTGGAAGCTTTCCTATTCTTTGTCCCTCTGGGAGTGTGGACGTAGGATCATTCATTATGGGGTGCAGAAGGTGGAAGGTCTGGCTTTTGTAATTGCTTCTCCTCTGGACATGTGTATTGATAGGATGATCTATACCCCCAGCCTGTTTCTGTCTTTCCCTAGTGGAGGAGGCTCTGGAGAGGTGGGGTTCCAGGACACATTGGTGAGGTCATCAATATAGTCTTTTTAAATTGTTGAGTATTACTATATTGAATATATGCCAGTAATAACAACAACAACTACTTTTATCACCACACCCCCACTCCGACTCCTCTTCCTCCTCCTCCTACTTTATAGGACTCAAATGAGTTGAGTTTATTCTCTTTATTTATCAAAACTATTTCTCATATTTTTTTTTTCTTTAACAGATCTTTTAAACTTTAAATTTTTTATCAGGAAAATAATAAGACATGAGCCAGAGAAGCATGTGGCTATTAGGGAAAATATGGACGACCTTATCCAGAAGCTGATGCCCGTTTTTATTTATTTCAAAGGGCCTACCTTCACTTCTAAGTCACACATACACTGATTACAGTTTCTGGGTGCCCTTCCTATCTCCTCTTCCCTCTCAGCTAAGGGAAACGGAGTCCAGGCAAACACTTTCAAATAGAAACAGAGAGGGGAAAAGACAGGAGTGCCCTAAAGCTTCTTGTAGTGTGAGGGCTAGCTTCAAACCTGGGTTGTGTGAAAGGCAAAGCAGGTGCACTAAGTGAGCTATTTTGCTGAGCTAGTTAATATTTCTTATGCAGATTAGAAGACTTGGGAAGTTCTAGCTTTCATGAAATTGCTTACCACCTGAAGATATTTAATCTCAGATCAAATTTGAAAACTCTAGTTCAGGAATAAGATACGAATGGGAGTTGTTGAAGGGTGTTGAGAGGTGAGTGACAGCTCTATCACTTCAAGAAGTCTCCATCCTAGTGAGACTGATATCCTGTGTGGAGTTGTGCTCAGTTTTGGAAATGAGATAATTAGAATTGAGCAGAAGCTGAGGAGAGACTCTTCTCTGGTAAAGAATGTTGTTTTCCCAAAGGTTATAAAGGAGAAAAGAAAATCCTCTCTGCTTCATTTACATTTGACACCTGCTAAGTGAGTTTTAGCTGTTATCTGGCATTTGGAACAACCATTTACATATGAATTCTGGATAAAGTGTTTTCTTTCTGAAGGTTACTACTGCTGTTATTCTTTCTTAACTTGGTTGTTTCAAATCTAGTCAAATGGCAAGAATTTCAGATCACTGTCCACATGGCAAAGCCACTTTAGAGTCCTGACATATTAATGGAGTGCATCAACAATTTTTAGCTACTCTGCAGAGTTGTTCTTTGGTCAGTGTGTGTGTGGGGGAGGGGGGTTTCTTTAAACATCAAGCAAAGATTTTTATATTTCACTCAAACTTTTCCCCCCTACTTTTTCTCTTTATTGCTGTAACACTTACTTGTCTAGTTTTCATTGAAACCAAATTTCCCTTTCCTTGCACCATAATTGTGAAAATATTTGCTTTTCAGGTAGAACTAAATATTCCTGTCAACTTTCAGATCAGAGAAGCTCTTTGTACTGCTAGTTTGTATCTTGCTGCAGTAAATGCTTTTGGAATATTCAGTTAACCATAATAGTGCATACTGATTGGGTACTCCTACTAATTTAGGTCTTTATGACTGTAGTGATGGCAGATGCCTTCTGTCCCCCCCCCCCTTAAAGATTCATTCCATTGAGAGAGAGTAAATATGAGGAAAGAATATCACTCTTGGGGACAGGGGTGGTAGTGCAGCCAGTTAAGCGCACATGGCGCAAAGCACAAGGACTGGCTTAAGGATCCGGGTTCCAGCTCCAGGCTCCCCACCTGCAGGGGAGTCGCTTCACAAGTGAAGCAGATCTGCAGGTGTCTGTCTTTCTCTCCCCCTCTCTGTCTTCCCTTCCTCTCTCCATTTCTCTCTGTCCTATCCAACAAAGATGACAACAACAACAATAATAACTACAACAATAAAAAAGAGCAACAAAAGGGAAAATAAATAAATATTAAAAAATTTTAAAAAAAGAATATCACTCTTGGACATATTTTGCAGGGGGTTGATTTTGAACCTAATATTTGAGGGTTCCAAAAGAGACAAATGATGGGTCTCTGCCCAACTGTTATGGAGATTTTATTTTAATGATGGTATAGTGAGGCTCAGAATAGAAGATGGTCGGTCACAGGACTGTCATTTCAAATATTATCTAGGTCGAGGTTAGTTCCTTCCAGTTCTTGTTTATGGTTCTTGTCAGTTAATGAAGCCAACAGCTCTATTTATAATTTTTATAATCTACTCTGACCCCCCCCTCCCAAGATGGCATCACTGAGTACAGCGCTGGGAAAAGATACAGAAATACAAAGGATTATATAGTCTAGCAATTTATCTAGTAATAGTAAAATAATTGCAAGTGATGACTTTTGAATTACCCCTGCTTTAGATATAATTTATCCAACTAAGATATATGATTTATGGTATTTTAAATAACTGTGATTCACAACTTGCTTACATTGCCGAAAATTTTAACAAGATCTGGTCTGGTTGACTCCAGTACACTTAGTGCATTATCATATATCTTGAATATGAATGTGAGGGTTCCTGGGAGTAAATCATCTTTAATTACAGATCCTTTCTATACAATACTCTCTGTGGAGCAGAATCTAGTGTGAGAAAGATCAGTACATGTAGAAACATTAGTGAGTATTTAATTATGACATGGGGTTTATGATACCAACTGCTGATACCAAAAGGTTTTAAGGCATCTGATCCTAGGTGAAGTCTCTAGAAGACATGCTTTCTGCTTACCTCAGGTTTCCTTTCTTGCACATGATAAATATCTTTAGTCCTAGGTAATTGGGGTGAGTAGACATAGGGTTCTATAAGTCTATTTCGTATATTAAACAATGTCCCTGTAGGATTAATGCACTTCTAAATGAAAACTCCTGTGCCCTATAAGACTTTTTTTTTAGCCTTTTAGCATAGAGAAGTTAGTATCTAAAAGTAAGATCATATTTTAGAGTATATTGCAAAATATTTATTTCTAGTTGTATTTATTTTAAAAGATATTGTATTTTAGGAGAGGGAGATACAGAGAGACTGACTAGAGCACTGCTCAGCTGTGATTTATGCTGGGGCTGGGGATTGAACCTGGAATCTTAGAGCCTCAGGCATACAGATCTTTTTGCATAACCATTACGCTGTTTCCCAAGCCCCCCAAATATTTATATTTTTAAATTGGCAAAATTGTGACTATGTTGTATATGTTTATCTCCCTTTTAGCAGGAAGACTGTATATGTGTATGTGTTAAAAACACATTTAAAAATACACAGATAAGAGTTTTTTCAATTGATTTTAGTAGTCCCTGACAAAATCCTGACTTAGTTTGGCAAACTGAGTATTTCTCTGTATATGATAGAAATTTTTTCATCCCATACCTGGGGGAAAAAAGAATCTATTCTCATGTAAGAGCACTACAGACATTACAGTTCAAAACTAAATACTATAACAAAAATTTCCTACCTGTTAAAAACAAAATATAAACCTAGGTAGAATTTTTTTTTTTCTCACTAGTGGTCTTCTTTGAAGAAAACAAATGAGAAAAGAGACAGAGACAAATATTGGTCTATTGACTGAAAGTTTTGTTTTCCACTCTTACTTACCCTTCTATGGAAAAAAGGCAGATATTGGGAAAATCTTTCAGGTGTTTATAAAAACATTTTCGGGCCTGATGGTGGTGCACCTGGTTGAGCACCCATGTGACGGTAAGCAAGGACCAGAGTTCGAGCCCCCATTCCCCACCTGCAAAGGAAAAGGTTCACGAGTGGTGAAGCAGGGCTACAGGTGTCTCTCTCCCTATCTCCCCATTTCTTTCAATTTCTGGCTGTCTCTATCCAATAAAAATAATGATAAAAAACATTAAAATAAAATTAAAAACATTTCCTACTATATGTCCTGGGATCAAACTCTATCTCCTTTATACTTTTATAGCAGTTGTCATTCAGGATAATGTCTGAATTAACTCAGTATAATCAAAAGATTAAGTTATGCAAGGTCAATATTGTAATTCATAAGGCTGTTTATCATTAGTGACCACTCCTCTTTATTCCCCTTCTGAGTTGATACTGTGATTTTATTACAGAAGACAACAATCTCCAGGCATTTTTTTTTGTGTGTGGCAATTTCTGCTTTGCATGACTTTGTACCTCAGTGGGGCATGATAGAAATCTGAAATCTGGGGACCAGATGATGGTGCACCTGGTTGAGTGCACATGTTACAGTGCGCAAGGACCTAGGTTCGAGCCCGTTGTCCCCATCTGCAGAAGGAAAGCTTCATAAACGGTGAAGCAGTGCTGCAGGTGTTCCTCTGTCTCTCTCCCTCTCTGTCACCCCCTTCCCTCTCAATTTCTGACTGTCTCTATCCAACAGATAAAGATTAAAAAAAAAAAAAGAAATCTGAAATCCATCTCACTAAATGCAGTCACTCTTTCATTGAAACTTGCAGCACAACAATTTTGGGAAACAAGTTTTTACATGACTCTGCATTGGACACTGAAACCATTGATTATTTCTCAGGACTATTTGTGTGTCTAGACTGTCATTTTAAGGGTAAAAATATATATTCTTCTTTAACCTGTAGTGACATTAACTTTGAAATACATTCTCTTCAGTTGCTAACGTTTCAGTGTTTACTAAATCTAGCACTCAGCCAAGTACTATTTTAGTATTTCAAGATTGTTTAAATTTATATAATCACATTTTTTTTAAATTAGTGATTTAATAATGATCCACAAGATTGTGGGAAAACAATCTTGAACAATTCCATACAGTTCCCTCCATCAGAGTTCAGTATCCCATCCCCTCCATTGAAAGCTTTCCTATTCTTTATCCCTTTGGTAGTATGGACCCAGTATCATTATGGAATGCAGAAGATGGATGGTCTGCTGGACATGGGCATTGACAGGTTGATCCATACTCCCATCCTGTCTCTTTCCCTAGAGGGGTAGGGCTCTGGGGAGATAGGATAACCGTACTTTCTATTCATAATTCAAGAGACAGAAACAAGATTGAAAAGAAAAAAAAAAGCAGGACAAGGACTGTAATGGTAGTAAAAAAAAAATAGGTGTGCCTCTCAGAAATACAGCATTGTTATATGAAAATTTTGTTCTAATTATATAAATTTATATTCCATGTCTTTGTGTCTGTGTGCTGAATCTCAATGTGAATTATGTATTTGACTAATAAAAAAAGATGGGACAAGCTTTTTCTAGATAATCACTCAGTAGTTATATGAAGGAAGTAATGGATGGTCCAGATGTGTTCAAGTTAATACAGTTAATTAAATCTAGCATTATTTTAAGCATTCTTAATTGTGTGGCACTATAAAGAGCATAGGATTTAACTTGCTAATGAGTGATTTAATTAAGATGGATCTGTTTACATATTCTATAATTGGGGATAATGCCCACCACTACACTAATTATACTTGGGGTTGTGAAGGCCAACTATTTATATGTTTATACTTTATCAACCTTGAATGAACCCTACCGATATGAACCATTGCACTCTTGGAGTGTAAGACTTGTGGGCTTGGAATCCCAAGTTTGATCTCTGGCACTACATAGGCCAGACTGAGGCTCAAGTTCTCTCTCTCTCTCCCCCTTGCTAGTGAGCACATCAGTATTAATATTTAATAAAAATATTATTGCATGATTTGCTCTTTGACTGTTTAAACATATTTGGTCACTAGAGGTGGTTGGATTAAGTACTTAAAAAATTACTTGTATTTACTCTTTAACACTGTGTCTGAGAGAGACAGACAGAACAGAGAGATTGAGAGATTGAGAGAGACAATATCACCACTCAGTTTTAGCATCTGTGGTACTGGGAGCCAGAACTGCATACATAAAAGTCTTGTGTACTGCTGCTAAGCTATCTCCCTGGCCCTTTTAAAGTTATTTTGCAAGCTTCATATTCTACAATTCAGTATTTCATGATTAGACCACTTTTCTTGGGTACCTTTTTTGGGGGGGGGTATCCCTCATTTTATTTCATGATAATACTGTCTCAAACAAAGGAACCACAGCCTGAATGCTTTTCCCCCACCCTCACCCCCACCCCCACAGATAACCACTATAATTCTTCCACAGTCTTAGATATAGGCTGACTTTTCCTTATTCAACATTCTTATGTTGTTCTCTGTATTCTGCATATCAATCAGTGAGACCATTCTGAAGTTGTCTTTCTTGAGTACCTTTTTATAGTCTTTTGTTTCTTGTTTATGACACAATGCTGTGCATAGAAAAAGCTATGATTTTTATTTATATTTACTTTTCCAATTTTGGTGTTCCTTTTGATAAAAACAACAGAAGGCTTAAAAATTACTTGTATTTACTTGAAATATACTTTGTATATACCTGTACAGACTCATTATACACATTTGTTTTCAAATAAACATCCATCTTGATTTTAAGCAAAATACAACTGTAGATAAAAAGTTTGATTTAAAAAATATAAATGTTCAATATCTGTAGTATTGTGCAAAGGAACATCTAACATATTCTGAATAAAAAGATTTCCAAAATGTAGAGAGAAACAGTTACAGAGGACAGAGAGAAATCGAAGAAAGGAGGAGAAGACAGAGAGGGGGAAAAGAAAGGTAGACATCTGCAGACCTGCTTCACTTCCTGTGAGGCGATCCCCCTGCAGGTGGGGAGACCAGGGCTTGAACTGGGTTTCTTACACAGGTTCTTGCGCTTTGCGCTGTGTGCGCTTAACCCGGTGTACTACTGCTGGGTCCCCTCTTTTCCATTTCTATCATTCCATCTACTTGTGATAGATATTAGTTTTAGCTCTTCATCTGTCCATTACTTATATGTCCTTTGGCATTTATCCTGTGTGTTCATCTAGCCAAACTTCTTATAGTATATGCTTTCATTTCATACTTATTCTGTGGCCCAAATTCCAGTATATAGTGAGAAGAATTCATGTGTTTTACATTTTTTGTGCCTTTGTGGCCTAGCTTCATAATTCGGTATACGTCTTGAAACCATAGATTTATGAGCATGATTATAACCGCACATTTTTTTTCTCAACATTTGTATGAGCGGGCAGTATTCAGAACAGAGAAACATTGATGCCTCTATTCTCCACTATCTCCTTACCCAGTCTTAGTAAAAGCAAAGGAGGATACTGGGATGCAAATGAGAGAGAGGAAGACACTTTGCCAAGTGTTGTTAATTCAACTGACTAGATGTCTCCTTTTGAATCTCATGGAGCTGCTTAGGTTTAAGTGGGAAGTAATTGTCCGAGTGCTGAGGCTTTTCAAATATATTACTGCAAATGTGGACTTCCAGGGCCCCCACAGGATCTAAATCCACTGCACTAGGGAAGACTTCCTGTCTTGAAACTGGGATGTGTCCATAGTGGGGAATTTAGGATCTTTCAAATGGTGATTTATCACTTTAACAACTTGATAGAAAAATTGGGTGAGTCCAATTTCAGGGAATACATTTTACATTTCCTAAGAGAACTTTGAATATACACAGTATGCTAATAGTAATGCTTCCATACCTACTCATGAGAAAAATTCTCTAAAATTAGTCAATATTAGGCAATATGTTTAAACATTTATTTTTTAGGAAAAATATATTCTGGTAATACACATTCTTTTAAAGTATCCAGTAATTTTAATCCAGATTTTTTTCTTTATTAGGGAGATTAAAGATTGACAATCCACAGTAAAATACAGTAGTTGGTACAATTCGGATTTTTAAATTGTTTATAGAATCACCTCTTTTGATTTCCAGCTAGTGACATTCAGTGTTTGTGTGCTAGGTCTCAATACATTTACTGAAAACATAAAAACCAACTTCCTGATCATAAAACTTTGGATCTAAACTAAAAGCTGAAGTCCCATCAAAGTATGTATTAAGACTGGGGGAGAATTTGTAAGAATAATGTAGTACAAAATAAAGTGGGTGAAATGAAAATAATTGTGTCAAAACAAGAAAACCAAGGTACTGAAATAATTATTCTAGCGTTTGCTGGAAAAAGTGTAAATCCTTACATTTGCTCTTTTCAAATTAAAAATTCAAATATTTAGAGCAATTATTTCAATCAGAGAGGACTATGCAGTAGTACAGCACAGGGTTTGCATCTGAGAGGTCCAGGTTCTATCCCTACCACCACTAGTAGTCACAGCTGAACAGTTCTCTAATAAGCCCCCTCATCATCTCCCTTGTTGTCCCCCCCCCAAAAAAAAACACCTCAAAAATACCGTATTGTGATGGTAAGATCAGAGGTAGAGCACAGGGCTGCACTCAGTCCTAATTAAGGTCCCTAGCACCTCATATGCTATAGTCATGTTCTGGTTCTCTTATATTAATAAATAAGGAATATATCCCTTATATATAAAAAACAGCCTACTTTAATGTTTTCTATTTTTTTCCTATTCTAATTTTTTTTTTTTTCTACCTCCAGGGTTATCGCTGGGGCCGGGTGCCGGCAGTATATATCCTCTGCTCCTGGTGGCCATTTTTTCTTTTTTCTTTTAACTTTATTTATTTATTATTATTGGATAGGACAGAGAGAAACTGTGAGGGGAGGAGGAAACAGAGAGAGACATACATATTTATTTGTACCTCTGAAGTGAAAACATAATTATTTTTATTAGTTATTACAAGTTATTTTTACAATATTTATATTAATTATTCTGGATTTCTTTCTAAAGATAATAATAATAAAGTGGTTCCAATGGGCTCAGCCTGGGTTGTGCACATGACAAAATAGCACACAGTCAAAGTAAGCTATTTAGCAGGCCCGATTTACTTTCTGAAGGAGACAGAAAAAGTAGAGGTTGGAGAGAGAGAGAAGGACACAGACAGTGACCTGCATTATTGTCCAGCCCCTTTTCACAAAAATTTGTAGGACACTGTCAATCAGCATTTAAATAAATATTGAGTATCTTAACAATACCACAATTTAGGAATAAGATTATTTTCTTCATGTTATTATTGCCTAGAGAGCATCAGATACATCATGATCATAGATTTGTGTGTGTGTGTGTGTGTATACATACACACATATATATATATATATATATGTATATTTAGAATATCTTCTAGGAAAATTGAGTTTCTTTGAAGTCATCGAGAGCCTGGTTGGTCAGAAGAATTCTTAACTTGAAGACAGCCTGGCAGAAGGTTAAAGGTGAAGATGACAATCTGTGTGAAGTTACAGGGAATGGAGATGATGTGATATATTGTAGCAACTGATAGACACTCAAAATGTTTGTAAAGGAGGCTGTGAAGAGGATTATATCTGAGAGTATCTAGGACTTCAGGCAGAAAACAGACCATAAAGGGCTCTTTAAGTAACAGTATGAGTTTTATTTTACTATGAGGAAAAAAGTAGATCCAAAGCAAGGAGCAGACAATGATCAGGTTTTCTTTATATAAGAGATCATTCTGAGTATAGTGTTAAAAATCATTTGGTGGGAACCATGCGATAAGAGAATTTAAGAGGGTGGGGAGAATTACATATGTAGAGGAAGTAGTTGATTAGAGTTCTACCATTTACTATGAAAAGGAACATTTCAATTTTGTTCGTAGTTCTTTGCTTCCAAGAAAATCTAAATTAAGATTTGTGGTACTTTCTCTTTGTATCTTACATACTTCCAATTTAGAAATCATATATTCAATGTAAGGATAAATATACTATTTAAAAAATAGTTCCCCTACGTACTACAGTATAAGATATTTATGTGTGGGAGTTGGGCGGTAGCGCAATGGGTTAAGTGCACGTGCACCTGGAGCAAAGAGCAAGGACCGGCTTAAGGATCTGCGTTCTAGCCCCCGGCTCCCCACCTGCAGTGGAGTCGCTTCACAAGCAGTGAAGCAGGTCTGCAGGTGTCTTCTCTCCCCCCTCTCTGTCTTCCCTTCATCTCTCCATTTCTCTCTGCCCTATCCAACAACGATGACATCAATAACTAACAATAATAACTGCAACAATAAAACGAGGGTAACTTACACAAGGGAATAAATAAATATTTTAAAAGTTTGTAAATTAAAAAAAATAAAAAAGATATTTATGTGTGTGTGCATGTGCATCTATTGAAGATATTGCCATTACAAGCTATCATTTCAATTCTAAACACTAGGTACCTTTCTATATTGATTTTTTTCCACTTTATGTTTAAACGTCATTAACTTTTAAAAAAAATTACTACACTAATTTGTTTATTGGATAGAGACAGACAGAAATCAAGAGAGAAGTGGGTGATAGGGAGGGAGATAGAGAGACACCTGCAGCCCTGCTTCACCACTCATAAAGCTTTCCCCCTACAGGTGGGAACCAGGGGCTCAAACCCAGATATTTGCTCATTGTGACATGTGTGCTTAACCAGGTGCACCACCACCCGGATCCTAAACATCATAGTTAAGCTTTACTATTTCTGTAGTCCTTTCTAACTTAATCTTCTCTTAGAGGATAGATGAACAAAACCAGCCAACCAACCAACCAACCAACCAACCAACCAAACAAACAAACAAAAAAAAAACCCAGACTTATTAAAAAAAGATTTAGTGAGATAATGAAAGAGAGAGAGAGAACCTGACCAGAGCACAGCTAAGCCTTATGGGGTATGTTTGGGAGCTCTGACTAGTAAATCCTGAGTTCTTTTTCTGAACCTTTCTATCAACTACAACTTGCTTATCGCGTGATATGTATCTGTACCTATATGTATATGTATGCACTTATGTGGATTATGTAATCAACATCAAACACATACAATTTCGTTCAGACTCCATTGACTGAGTGTGCTATAAAATATGGAGAATAGAAATAAAATTAAAAAAAATTTTCTCTAGCGGGTTCCCTTTAGGAAGGGCCACATGATAGCAAGTTTAGAAATAAAGATCTTTTTGTTAAGTGTAATGAATATTTGATTTCTTACCAAAGTCAGAAAAAAAAAAAGAAATTTGACTCTTATTCCCACTCCACATACTTTCAGGGCACTATGATAGTTTTAATGTGAATTGTAAAATGTAGGAGGTACACTTTAATTCCCTTTCATGACCATAAATGAAGTTTCAGAAATGTTTACTAGAAAACATCATGGACAGATTTTAAAATGCTTTTGGATTGCATGATGGCATGGTGCCACTTCAATTGAAGGCTTGTAATATTTTATTTTCTTTCCCAAGGAGTCAAGATAAACCCTGTAAACATTTTTTCCTTGTTTTGTTGCTTCTGTTGTACCATTGTGTTTGACTCTAACCTTTTACCCCCTGGGAAACAAAAGTGTTTTCTTGCTCTGGTGCTCCTGCTGAGTGCTCTGGCTTTTGGGCAGCAGTTTCAAAGTTGTTCCTTATTTACACACTGTAATTCTGGCTGATCAGGAAAACTTTCAAAGTCTTATCTGAAGTATAATGTACAAATTAAGGCATAGAGTGAAACTAGATATTTTGTCAAAACACCAGAATGTAATAAATTTGTTTTTTTTTTATTACAAAGTCTAATTTAATTATATCATATCCTGTTAGAAAATTTAGTCTACAAAACCTAGAGCAGGTCTGTCAAATAGGCTCTATTTGATGGTTTCGTAACTACTTTTTATTCACTCAATACTAAAGGTAACAACAAATGTGTTAAGCCTTTAGTGTATGCTATGCACCATGTTTCATTTTATTTAGACTTTGCCTTCTGGGAGCCTTGCTCTGCCCAGAAAAAAAAATGGACATGTTGATAAATGTTATAAATCACTTAGAAATGAAGTGCTGAGAGAAGGAACACAGATAGGAGAGGAACTGGTTCTATCTGGGGATAGCATTGCAAATGTTTGTGCTGTCTTATTGTTGGTGTTTCCAGATGAAAAGGAAAGGAATGACTTAAATATTTGCTGTGTTTCAATGTGATAAATGTAATGGTAGAGTTAGATTTTAGCATCATGGGGACACACTGAAGAGGCAACATATTCGTTAGGGGGTAAATAAGAGGAGTTTCCTTCGAAAGTGTTTCTAGTGTTGAGAAAGAAAGATTTGCAGCAATTAGAAGACTAAAAGAGAACTATGGAACATTTATTAGGAACAAAGCAATCTATAAAGAGCACAGAAATAAAGCAATAAGAACTGCTTCTGCTATCTTTGAAGATATCAGAGATAAATGTAGCAATTTGCTGAAACCTTGGCACAAGACCCTTGGGTCTTGTGCCAAGGAATGCTGACTTTATTTTGGAAGTACCCTGATGATTTTGAAGCATTTTAGGCAGGGGAGTGAGAGAATATGACTTCCACAATTGGGAGATGATGTTAAATTCATTGAATTTTTTTGAGAATATTGGTGAATTAAATCTGAAGGGAAGTTTCGTCATCTGAAATTCTCCCTGCCTTAAGTAAATGTGTGTGGACTATTCGTTACTTCGAAGCACGTTTTCCTTTGAGTATCCTGTGCTTGTGATAATTTCTGCCCTCTTTGTCATAGTTTCTATCTAGCCTCCATTCTCTTCTTTATCCATTACGTTTGTGATGCACTGATCCCCAGCCTAGTCAGAAAGGCTATTAAAAACATATGAAGGGAAAGAGAAAAGGTTGTGTCCTAATGTAAACCTGGTATTTATTTTGCTTTTAGGTTTTGCTATTTATGTGAGTGTTTGAGTTTGTTTAATCTTAACTGATGATATCATCAGATTTCCAGCTCAGGAATTGGCCTCAGGTAAAATAATTGGAAATTACTGGTATAACCCAAACTACATTACAGCTGCCAAGTGTAGATACATGGGAGGGAGGATGCTTTTGTCTGCCTTCTCATACCCGTTCTTTCCGCATTCTTTATCAGCACATAATCCAGACACACAAAAAGCCTTTGTGTCCCAGTGGCAATATGAGAAAAATCAAACCTACGTATTGGTTTTGCTTCTGCTTAGAAAACACTAATATTTCACTATCAACCACCCAGGTTTTTAATTGAGTTAAATGTTTTTAGCAAGATGGGTTCTACATTCCCCCTTAAGATACCACCATCCCAATATAAAAAAGTCATAAAGATATCAAGCTACAACTTTATTTTTTAATGCACCTGATGCTTTAAATTGTAGATATTTGTTAGAAATGTGAATTTCATGGAGCTTAGATTAGTAATAAGTAAGGATAAGGATACCGTGGATGCTTTGTACACACATTAATGTATTTAATATTCACCACAATCCTTTGAGATAGATATTATAGTTCTGTGCACTTAAAGACTGAATTTTTCCCCCTGCATCCCAAATTCATATTAGGATCCTAACCCAGCATGACTGTATTTGCTGACACTTTAAGGTGGAATTACAATTAAATGATAGTATAAGGATGGGACCCTAATCTAATAAAAAGCAATATCCTTTATAAAAGAAGAAAAAGCCAGGTGAGGACAAATTAAATAGGCATTTGCACTTTCATCTTAGAATCCCAGACACTGGAAATTCTAGAAAATAAATTTATTAATTAAACCACCAAATATGTGATATTTTGGTATAGCATTCTTAACAGATAAATACATACTATTCAATATACATTGAAGTAGAGGCACAGAGATTAAGCAACTGGCTACAGATCACATCTAAAAAATGATAGCTGGGATTCACCCTTGGGAAGTGTGATCATAGAATCAATACAGTTTACTGCTACGCTATTCAGTTTTCATGAAGATAGATCTTTCTAATAACTGGGCCTGGGTAATGTGACTACACAATGTCTCTGGTAGTATTTTCTCTTCCTTTTACCCAACTCCCCCTTTTTTTAAGTATACTACATAATATACTTTGGACTGCACTGTATAGAAATGTTCCATCTACAGTATTCCTTCTCTTATTATGGTTCGTAGTTTGCTGTGACTCAAGTAATTTCATGGTTCAGAATGAGCAGGGTCAGCAAACATTGTTAATTTTTTTCCTTGTCATGCATTAACTTTTTAAATAATAGCTAAATTCACCTTCATTTTTTCCTAGTGCTAGTCTCATGATTTCTGTTAAAGGCTACCTTTGTAGTAGATTCCTGACTGCTGTCTTTTGCAAAAGAGTTTCTATGAAAGTGTAGTGAAAGGTTAAGAAGCGTTCTTTCAATTATAATGACCAAGGCAATGCACAGAATAGTCTACTGATTAGTTCAACATTTTTCTAATTATCAAGAGTATTTTAATGTATTATATGTTTTAAAATAATCCTAAAGTATAACAATAGTATCTTTTGTAGATACTTATGCATCAATTAACCTAAAAAATGTGTATAATGGCTCAGGAGATGAGTCAGTGGGTAGAGTATCCATTTTTCAAACTTAGGAGCATAAAGTGAGGCTCTGGTTTTCTCCTGTCTCTTTCATTAACACATAAGTAGCTAAGTCTTGAAAATTAAAAATAAGGAAACTATGTATACAATTTTTTTAGTGAGAGCATTGAAGTTAAGTTTTAGTATCTTTCCTGAAGTCATACATACTGAATGATTTATAAGCACCTACCTTTAGTCTGAAAAGGAATAACTATGTTAACTCTGAGATTATTAAACATTTCCTATGAATTTGTAGTTGTGTAGGTTGCATAATAAACAAAAATTGTGAAAACTTGGAATCTTGTTCTGACCCTCCTTTTTAAAAAAATTATTTAAGAAAACTCGTATTATCTTCTTTTTTTTTTTTTTTTTTTTTGCCTCCAGGGTTATTGCCGGGGCTCGGTGCCTGCACTGTGAATTCACTGCTCCTGGAGCCCATTCCCCCCCCTTTTTAAAAATTATTGTTGTGGTTATTATTATTGTTGTTGTTGCTGACGTTGGATAGGTCAGAGAGAAATGGAGAGAGGAGGGGAAGACAGAGGGGGAGAGAAAGATGGACACCTTCAGATCTGCTTCACCACCTGTGAAGCGACTTCCCTGCAGGTGGGGAGCCTGAGCTCGAACAGGGGGCTCTAACCAGGATTCTTATGCCCGTCCTTGGGCTTTGCGCCACATGAGCTTAACCCTCTGTGCTACCACCCCAGTCCCGTATTATCTTTCTTTGAAAAGAGACAGCCAAAAATCAAGAGGGAAGGGGAGGTAGAGAGGGAGAGAAAGAAAGCGACACCTGCAGCCTCGCTTCACCACTTGCAATTTTTTATTTTTATTGATTTAATACTGATGGACGAGACTGCAGGATAAGAGGGGTACAATTCCGCACAATTCTCACCGCCAGAGTTCTGTATCCCATCCCCTTTTCCTCCACTGGAAGCTTTCATGTTCATTATCTCTTTGGGATTGTGGCTCCAAGATCATCATGTGCTCCCCTTCTTGCCCCAATCACAAATGCAAGCACCCACCTGAGGCGGCAGTGCTTCTGCGAATGCCTCAGTTGTAGTTGGTGAGGTTTGTTAAGACTGATATTTGTAGATATTTGTTGTTTTGAGAGAGAGTCCGGACTGTCCATCCTTACTCCATGGCCATGCCTCCCATGATCCTCTGGTGTTGGCATATAAGCAGACAAATGGCAGGAACAGGTGGAGAAAAGTTCTGGACCCCAATGTCTGTTTTTTTTTTTTTCTATGATGAATAATTTCAGTAGAATTTCAAATAAGACATTTAGCTTTTATAAGTTACTCTATTTAATACTTGAATATATACTTTTCAATATATGGCACTGAAGGTGCTTACTGTGAAAATATTTTTAAAACCTTAGGTTTCTGATTTGTGCAAAGTGTATCAAAGAATCATATGAATTGCTCTACTTTATTCTAAATGCATTCTTTTTTCATCCCTACTTACATTAAACATAAAGGAATGCAAATTGTGGGCAAAACTGATTACTTTTATACAGAATACAGCTTTTTTCTTTCCATTAGAGATCAGCGACTATGTTTTAGTGCAAATTTTTCTGTCAGTAAACTTGTTCTAGTTGTAAGTAATTATACTTGGCAGTAAAAGTTGAAAGAGAATAGTTATTACATTTTATTATAGCTGAAATTCACATTTAAGGATCCTGATTCTTAAAAAATTAAATTATTTGAACTTATTTATTTAAAGATATCAGGGGTTGGGCTGCATCTGTAGCTTGCTATGTACTCAGCCCAGATGTTAACCCCAACACTACAGGGGATACTCTGGTGTTGTAATGACTCTCCATTTACATCTCTTCTCTTTCTATTTGAACAACAACAACAACAAAATACCCAGAGCAGTGAGATTGTGTGTGTGTATGTGTGTGTTCCCAGCTCCACAAATAAAGGGGAAAAGTTTTTTATTTTACTTTAACAGAAAGCATATGCTTTTTTCCCCTTGAACAACAACCTTTCAATACCCACTCCCAGAATTGCTAAAACTGTCACTTGTTTGTAAGCAAAGTTGACTATAAATAGGTTGTTTTTGCTCTGTATTCAAACAGCTTTAGCATGGAGTTATCTAACGTGCATCCAAGATTCTGACTATCTCTGGATAATCTAATAAATAAAATATTTCTCTGGGTTCAATAGTCCATGTCAGCAAATTAATTGAGCCCAAAAGAAGAGGTCATAGGAATGTCCTATCTTTAGCAAAATGGCAATTCTAATTTCAGTTTTTTCCCCAACATCAAATAATTGGCGGTATTTTATGCCATTTACATGGAGTTGTGTTAGCTCCACAAGTTAAAACTGAGTCCTACAAGCCTCACTTCCCCTAATTCCAGTCATTGGTCTAATTTGTCACTTTGCTACTGACCAGCCATTTTGCTAAAAGTAGGAGATTCCTGACCTTTGCTTTGGGTTCAGTTTATTTGCTGTCATGATCCATTGAACCCAGAGAAACACTTTATTTATTAGATTATCCATGGATAGTTGATTCTACCTTTAGCCTTTTCACTCCCTAGAGGTAAGAGTGGCAAGGTAGTTTGGGACTGAAAGCTGTAAATGTCCAGTCATGTTGATTTGTCTGGCAACCAATCCTTAGACTAAGATGCTTTCAAAGGCATTTTATTAACATAAACTCAGGTAATATGAAAAAAAGGTTTGTTATGAATAACAGGTCTCCTTTATTGCCCTTATGACTTATAGAATTCTTAGCTTTTTAGAAGTTCTGTATTATAATCCAAAAAGGCCACATACGTATTTTTTTTATTATTGTTGTTATTGATGTCGTCATTGTTGGATAGGATAGAGAGAAATGGAGAAAGGAGGGGAAGACAAAGGGGTAGAGAAAGACACCTGCAGACCTGCTTCACCGCTTGTGAAGCAACTCCCCTCAGTTAGGTCCTTGTGTTTTGTGCAACTTGTGCTTAACCCACTGCGCAACTGGCTGAACTTCCCCACATACGTATTTTTATTCTAAATCACAGTATCACAATGTTCTACACGAAAGGTAAGGTGGATTTAACTCATTCAGAGATGAAATCTGCTGTCTTAAGGTTGCAACTATCACTTTGTTTTTGCTATTAGAATAGGTAGGCACCTAAGGTTTCTGAATACCTGACATTCCCATCCTGGTGGCAGCACTTTGATTTAATACCATAAAGCTACAACCCATTGTATTCAAGGGGATAGGGGTGAGGGTGGGAGGGGGGAGTGGATATTTCAGTCAAGGTGTCCTGTCTTCCTTTATCTGAAGGATGAGGAGATGAAAATAGTAGACCAACCTTAGGCTTTCTTAACCTGGAATCAGCAAAAGTAATTTGTTAAGAGGTGGTTAACGTTTTAAGAATTAAACTGTGAATTTGTGGCATCCACTTTGCCACGTAGAGAAAGCAGCACAGGAGTTTTAAGTACTACAGATTTCCTGCCATCTTAAAAAAGAAACAAAACAAAACAAAACAAAACAAAACAACAACAACAACAAAAAACCCCAACAATCTAGAGCAGGGCAGTGTTGCACCCAGTTGAGCACACACATTATCATATCCAAGGACCTGGGTACAACCCCACCCCCAGCCCTCTATCCTCCCCTGCTGAGGGGAAGCTTCACAAGTTGTAAAACAAAGGCTACAGGTCTTTCTCTCCTCCCTCTCTATCCCCCTTCTCTCCTCATTTTCTCTCTTATCAAGTATAAAGCAAAGAGAAAAGGAAGAAGAAAAAAAAAAAAAAAGGCTGCTTAGAGCTTTGTGGATTCCCTGTGCAGGCTCACTGAGCCTGTGCCATAACCCTGGTGGCTGAAACAAACAAACAACAAGAACAAAAATGCCTGGTGAAATGAACTTAGGTTGGTGGGAGAGAATGTCTTGCAGACACCTGCCATGGGGACATGAAACATTCTACTTATATGTCAACAATTGTATTATAAACCATTAATTTCCTCCAGTTAAGTGGGAGGAAAAACCTGGTTCCAACTATTGATGATAAGACACCAGACCCCTAAGTGGAACCACTTTATTGTAAGACCGACAACTCTCAAACAAAACTTTACAGTTTTCACTCTCGCAAAAGTGAACTCTTAAACCAGTCAATCAAGAATTGCCTGATCAGATAATCAGGTATTTAGGTAATCAGGTATTTAGGTAATCAGGTATTTAGGTAATCTGCTTGATGTCCTAGAAAGGAAAGGAAGGTAATCATGGAATAACCAATTCACCTTTTTTTTCCCCTAGTATTATTTCCTTCTTCCTGATCTGTTCTGTTTATGAACTTCTTTCATTTCTTACAGTTCTTGAAAGCTTGGCCCTTTTTGATAGTTTGACTACTGGTAGATTCCTGAGTCTTTGAATATACCCAACAGGATATTTACATTCACTTAATTAAATTTTGTTTTTTAATTCAACTGTTTATAAAAGCTCACCCTTTCCCTGGATAACCTGTGGTTTAAATTCAACATTGACTTTAATTCCGCATACATTTCCCCTCTGCTTAAACTACTTTGAGGTCATTGTCTGTCACAAATTAATAACAACTTTAGTAATTTTTTTCCTGTGTTCATATTTTATCTTTTTCATGTTACATTATCAAATACAGTTTGTCATATTAAGTTACTCAATAAATTATTTTATAATATATATTTATTTTGGATAGAATCAAAGAGAAATTGAGAGGGGAGGGTGAGATTGAGAGAGAGAGACAGGCAGAGAGACACCTGCAGCCCTATTTCACCACTTGTGAAACTTGTCCCCTGCAGGTAGGGACTGGGGGCTTGAACTTGGGTCCTTGAGCAGTGTAATGTTTGCACTCAACCAAATGCACCACTGACTGACCCCCAATAAATTATTTTCAAAAGTTATAATCACAGCTCAGACATAACTTTGTTTTTCCCAATTAATGCAACTAATCAACATGTTTCCCCCAAATATTTTTCTTTTTAAATTTTTTTCTTGTGTTTATTTATTTATTGGATAGAGATAGCTAGAAATAGAGAGGGAAGGAGGTGATAGAAAGGGAGAGAGAAGAGAGACACATACAACATTGCTTCAGTGCTTGCAAAGCTTTCTCCCTGCAGGTGGGAACTGGGGGTTTGAACCCTGGTCCTTGTGCACTGTAATATATGCACTCAACCAGGTGTGCCACCACCAGACCCTTTTATTTTATTATTTATTTCTTTTTAGTGATGATTTTTGTCTGTTTTTAATTTTTTAAAAAATATTTATTCCCTTTTGTTGCTCTTGTTGTTTTATTGTTGTTGTTATTGATGTCATTGTTGTTAGGACAGAGAGTAATGGAGAGAGGAGGGGAAGACAGAGAAGGGGAAAGACACCTGCGGACCTGCTTCACTACTTGTGAAGCAATTCACCTGCAGGTGGGGAGCCGGGGCCTTTTATCCTTTCGTTGGTCCTTGCGCTTTGCGCCACCTGCGCTTAACCCACTGCACTACTGCCCGACTCCCTTCTTTCTAATTTTATTTATTTAATATTGGGTAGAGACAGAGAGAAATTAAAAGGGTGGGGGAGATAGAGATGGAGAGACACCTGAAATTCTGCTTCACCACTCGTGAAGCTTTCCCCTTGCAGGTGGACGACCAGAGGCTTGAACCTGGGTCCTTGCACACTGTAGTATGTGTGACCAACCAGGTGTGCCACCACTGTCCCCCTCCCAAATATTTTCTTTATCTCTGTCATAAAAACCCTGCATAATACAAACTGTAGTTTGCTTAATTATCATAGAATCTATGTTAAATATTCAGGCTTCCTTTCACAACCATATAAACTTTTTGTTGTTGCTTCTGTCCTCGGGACTTCACTACTCCAGGGAATTTTCATAGATAGATAGATAGATAGATAGATAGATAGATAGATAGATAGATAGGAAGAAAAGAGAGAGGGGAATATGCAACAGCATCAAAGTGTTCAGTGCAGTGGGACCTGGGCTTGAATATAGGTCACCCTCAAGATAAAGAAGGTACATGATATAGATGAGCTCTTTAGGTGACCCTATTTAAATTGTTTTTAAAAAAACAAAAACTTTAAGATAATTAAAATAGGGGCTGGGTGATGATGGTGTACCTTGTAGAGCACTCACATTACAGTGTGCAAGGACCAAGGTTTGAACCCTCCAATTGCTATCAGCAGGGAGGAAACTTTATGAATGGTGCAGCAATGCTGCAGGCATCTCTCTCTCTATCTACCCCTTCCCTTTCAATTTCTCTCTGTCTTTATACAAAATAAATCAAATATTTTACAAAGATAACTAAAATGAATAACTGATTTTTCTTTAATTTTCCAAAGTGATTTATTGAAAAAAAAGAAGATACTGTTTTAATACTTTGAATGTAATTGCACTCCACATTTGTTTGACAGTAGAAATGTTTGTTATTGCTGCTTACCTATAATTACACTAGATTTGTTTCTTATAATAAAAAAAAATCAAATAAAGGGCCAGATAGCTCATTTAGAGAGGGTGCTGCTTTGCCATTTATATGACCTAGGTTTGAACTTGACCCCAACCACATTGAAGGAGCCCAAGCTCAACCACATTGTTGCTGTGGTCTCTTTCACTTTGTCTCTGCCTCTGCCTCTCTCTTAAACAAAACAAACAGACAAAACCAAAAACTCAAACAGCTAACAACACATCTGCAAATGCATATCTAATCTTATGTAGTTTTTGTTTAAACTCTGATTTCTTTCGTTCTCTGAATTTAATTTTTTCTGCACTTATTTTGTCGAAATCACTTATGTGAGTTGACTCAAGTATAGTTTGAGTAAATTCCTAGTTAATAAAAAAGTGACATTGTCATCCATAATAATCTATCACTTAACTGTGACATCTTGAACAAAATATCTAACCCTCAGTGATTTTATCTCAATGGGAATAATAATAATAGTAACAACAATAATAATAATAATAATAATGAGTTCATTGCAGATGCTTAGTATGGTATCTGACAGAATGTAAGTTAAATATAAGAAAACAAAGCACTGGGTTTTTCTTTTGCTTGAAACTTGTGTACTTTTAAAATTTTGTTTATTCTATTTTATTTTCTTAATGAGGTGCTGTGGAACAATCTGATATTCACTAACTTATAATATTGCTTAGCTGCTTCCAGGCCCTGTTTGCATATATTGAGAGAGATGGAGTTATACCAAAAACACTTCCTCCTCATTCATGGAATTCTTTGATGCTAAGGTGGTGGCATTCAGCAAATTACTTATGTAATAAAATTACTTAAGTTTATTGTTATTTTTGTCTTTTATTTTTTCTTTACTGGGGGTGGGATTAATGGCTTATAGGACAGTGGCACATGGTTTCAATTTCTCACTTCCCTGTGATAGGTGTCTGTAAAATACCTCACTCTCAAAGATGAGATCCAAATAAAGTTCATATTTTTAATGCCAATATGGGCTGATTGCAAATAAGCCACATGTGAACGTTTTTGTACACTATGAAATTCAAAATGTTTTGATAAATTTTTAACCATATAGTTGAATTGTAATTATTTAGTTTGTATTAATTTATGGGTAACTTTAAAACTTGAAATATCTATATATTGATCATTTTTTTTATCATGGGTTCAGAGATTTCACATTAATGCTTTTGATTCTGTGAACACCTTGTTTAGATTGCCTGCTTGTTAAAATGGAAATTTAATGTTTTGTGAGGTTTGTGTATGTTTTGAAGCAAATCTAAGTTAGAGTTGTTGAGCTTCTAGATTTGAATTTTATTCTCTGTAGGGAAGATATAGAGTTTAAGATGTCATTTGATTTTAACAAGCTATGCTACTTAAATTGATTTTTGAAGATAATTTAAAACATTTGTATTTTTAAAGTTTATTTCTTAAAAGACTACTCAGGAAGTATTTTCTTCCCTGGTTTACTTTTAACCATGGGAACAAGTATTGTGTTAATATTATCATTTGGTTACTGGCTCAACAACAATGAAATTAGCTTCCCGAATTTGTCTTATTCAAATTCATTGTGCCTAGTTTGGAATTACTTAACATGTTAAAACTTGAAGGTAGATTTAAAAAAAAAATCTTAACTAAAATTATGTTCAACAGTACTGAAGATAGAAGTAAGCATTGCTTTTTTTTTTAAGGTGTAATTTTAATTTAATGGGTTTAAAATGTCGCTAAGTGTTTATTGCAAGACGTCAAAGGGCAGAAATAGAAAGAAGAGTTAATGAAACTGAAATCTACTATTCTTGGAAAAATATAGGCTGTCTAGAATGGTTTTGCTCCTTTTACTACTAATAAAAACATGTCTTATACTGTCTTGGATATTTAGACCAAGAGTGATAGATAAGCTCATTAATACCAAATATGAAAAAATAACTTTATTGTTATTTATTTCATAGACATGACAGTTGTAACCTGCATTTCTAGGGTTCATGTTACTATATTTGAAGGACCCTTTGGTCAGTATTTGAGACATGTTTCTGAGAAATAAAGGGACCCTGGGGATATATAACAGAACCCTGAAGAGGAGAAAATAAATTGAAAAGGAAATGACTGAGCCTAGAACGACAGGATGTCATTACTAAACCTGATTCATTATTTTTATAAAAAGATAGAATCTATACACACCAAAGACAATGACAGTGACATAACTGGACTGTGATGATAAAGGGCATTTAATATTGCATTTGTCTCCAGCTTTAGAGTTTTAGATTAATTACAGTATGATTCTAATCAAGTTGTAGGTGCTAATTATATGATGTTATAGTACAGAGATTGTATTTAGCATTAGCACTTTGTATCAAATAGCAGGACCATATAGAAGATAACACTGAATGCACAACGTAGTAACCAAGCACAGGAAGCTGAGTTCCTTTAGCACCCTTCATTTCCTTTACTCTGTTTTTCCTTATCTTTATGAAAAAAATATTACTCATAAAGAGAATCAATACCACTACATTTAAATTACAATAAAGCATGCATGGAGGTAGTGAATTTAGCTGAAGAAGTGAAAAACCAGTATACTGTTTTTAATTTTTACTTCTATAAGACATTTTGCATTCTAACTTTTAAATGCTCACTGTAAGAAAAATCAGTGAAAGTGAGGTAAAATATGTTGATGGCAAAATCCTGTTTTTCTGTGTTTCTATAATGTAATACATCATTCAAGTATTTAAAAATGAAAAGAGATATTGGGAGTATTATTTCTGATGATGTTTCTGTACCATTAAGAGCCCATGCCTAAAACTTAATAACTAGACATTCAGGTTAGTAAAGTTTCATTTTTTTGTCAAGATTCATGCATCTATGGAATTTAGCTGTGAGTTGTTTGAGCTAAGAGGGAAAAAAGTATGATGTCGATGTATCTCATAGTTTTATGAGCAGCATGCCACCTGGTTCCTCATTGCTCTGACTTCATTTGTTGTTGTCTGTAGTAATGAGAACTGTTCATTGGCTTAATGCCTTTACTTGTAAGAGACAGATGCTATCTGATCTCTTCTGTCAGGAGAATTCCCAGAATAAGCCATTCAACCAAGAACAATTGGTGGCTTGTTGATTGCAAACAGTAGGGAATTCTCTGTATTCTCTAGCACCTTGCTTTTTTGTTCCCGGTGTCCATCAGTAACAGAAACTGTACCCTAACTAACTTACTAAAGTGGCACATCGGTGGCTTTGTGGGGTTACTTCTATTCTGTGATTTGATTATTGTTTACTGCTTTAATATGATCATAAGAAATGGCCTTATTGCTAATACACATTTAAGATCTCTATTGATTTTGTCTCCAGCAGTGTGTTCTGTTTGTCTCATGATAATACATTTTATTTTAAACTGATCTTTATTTCTGGTGATCTTTCTCATTTTCCATCTCTTCTCTTATTTCTCAGTCTATAGCCACATGTTAGTCACAATCAGGGTTTTCTTTGTTAGTTCGCATTTCAAATTAAAATAAATTTGTCTCTGTTATGAATTAAAATACATAAATCATAGTGTAATATGAGCAATGAGAGAAGTTAGACAGATTTAAAACATGATGAATGTGTTTTTCCTCTTCTTCCTCCTCCTCCTTCTCTTCTTTTTTTCCCACCAACATTATCACTGGAACTTAATTCCTGTATGGCTTCACTGCTCCCTGTGACCATTTTGTTTCTTTCTGTTTTCATAGATGGGTGATGGGGAGAAAGTGGGAGAGATTTGTGAGGGGGGTTGGAGGGAGAGAAAGAGACAACCTGCAGTACATCTCTACTGCTTGTGAAGCTTTTCCCCTATAAGTGGGAAACTAGGTCTTGAACCCATGTCCTCATACATGATAATGTGTGGTCTGTACTGGTTGCAACACCACAACTAGGTTCAAAAGAATGTATTTTCAATTTCACTCACTAGTTGGGTGAGATTATAGTCCTGGCTATTTCATATGATACTTCATAGTACTGTGAAATATTGTTCAGTGTCATCCAATAAAAGTCTTCTTTGGTCCATGTTCATCTTAATGAATATTAGATACTCAAAATGAGAGTTATGAAAGATATGCTTTATTCCCACTTCATTTTAAACACTCGGGATTTAGGACTCTTGAGTTTGCTTCTTGTCAGAAAAAAAAGCAAATGTATTCTTCCTACCACTAGGAGTAGATGTTAAACATAAGGAAAAATATCAATATAAACTAAACTGTTAACTTATTCTTAAGCCTTAAATCTATGCCAGTAAAATCCATTTTCTCATTAATATACTTTTAAGTTGTTTTTTAAATATTTATTTAATTTATTTATTCCTTTTTGTTGCCCTTGTTTTTTACTGTTGTAGTTATTATTGTTGTCGTTGGATAGGACAGAGAGAAATGGAGAGAGGTGTGGGACTATGTGAAAGCTTGTTAGAGCTTAGGGAAAACTCCCCCCATCCTGGGATGGAGGTCTGGAAAAGACACCCCCTTGTTAGCCTCTCTCACAGAGATGAGCAAAGGGGGAAAAAAGTCTCCCAGACTCAGTTTCCCCTTGTAATACTCTCAAGCCCATAGAGATCTCACAGTTTCTCCCTGCTAGCAGCAGGCCACATGGCTGCCTGCTTTAAGCTTCATTTAAAGTTCACATAGTCACCCAGAGTTCACATAACCACCTCACTTTTGATCACGAAGGAGAAACACACTCCCATCTTACACCCCAACACTAGACAGTGGCCTCAAAATGTATTTCCTTATGCCCTTTGATATCTATGATTTATATCAAGCCTTGTTTATCTTCTCTCTATCTCACCCTACTGGTTTAACCCCTATGCTTCTCTCAAATGCCTTTAGATAATTAACCTGTTTGCATCATGGAGAATAATTGTCTTGACCTTTATGTATCACATCAATTCTTGTCATACCAGCCCCCTACCAGCTGACCTTTAATAACCCTGTAATTTCTGACGTATTTGAAAAATATTCTTTGTTTAACTTTCTCTATATATATCCAAGCCCACCCCTGAATAAATTGAGAGTGTTCGTACCAGAATCCTCCCCGAGTCTCTTTATTACGTAGTCTCTTGAGCTAGTGATAGAGCTTTGGTAAGCTTACCTTCCTGGCTGAGAGTCACCCCACGTGAGCCCCAGCAGAGAGGAGGGGGAATACAGAGGGGGAGAGAAAAATAGACCCCTGCAGACCTGCTTCAATGCTGTGAAGTGACTCCCCCAGGTGGGGAGCCAGGGCTCAAACCAGGATCCTTACGCCAGTCCTTGTGCTTAGCACCACCTGCGCTTAACCCACTGCGCTACAGCTCGACTCCCTTAAGTTGTTTTTTAAAACAACAATTTTATTGGAAGAAACTTAAATTCTGAGAAGGAAAAAGCACAGTTCCCAGATGGTGCTTTTAAATCAGACCCAGAGCCTGACATACTCTGAGATTATGGTCTGTCAAAGGACAGGAGAGGAGAATATGAATGAAATATGGACTGGGTTGGTGTATTGCATTAAAGCAAAAGACTTGGGGAAAAGGTGGAGGAAGGGGCAGAAAAGAACTTTTGAGTCGTGGTGCATAATGAAACTGTACCTACTTGTCAATGAATACACTGTAAACCATTAACTCCTTCAATAGTACTACTACTACTACTACTAATAATAATAATGTATGCATCTTCTGAATATTAATATGCTATTTCCTTTTTTCTTTTCTTTTTGTATTTATAAAAAGGAAACATTGACAAAACCATAGGATAAGAGGGCTGCAACTTCATACAAATCCCACCACTAGTTCTCCATATCCCATCCCCTCCACTGATAACTTTCCTATTCTTTATCCCTCTGGGAGTATGGACCCAAGGTCATTGTAGGATGCAGAAGGTTGAAGGTCTGGCTTCTGTAATTGCTTCCCCACTGAACATGGGCATTGTCTGTTCAATCCATACTCCCAGCCTGTCTCTCTCTTTCCCTAGTAGGATGGGGCTCTGGGGAAGTGGAGCTCCAAGACACATTGGTGGGGTTGTCTGTCCAGGGAAGTCTGGTTGACATCTTGCTAGCATCTGGAACCTGGTGGCTGAAAAGAGAGTTATCATACAAAGCCAAAAAAAACTGTTGACCAATCATGGACATAAAGGCTGGAATAGTGTAGATGAAGAGTTGGGGGGTCCTCCATTTTGTAGATAGCTAGTAGGCATATTTTTAGTTATATTCTAAAGGGCCTTTGGCTATCCTAGTGTTTTTTTTTTCCCCTGAGCCTGAAATATGATATGCAGGTGGATCCAAATTATTGTCTGGGGAGATGATGTTATGACTGGAAAAGGAACAGAAAGCTGGATCAGGGAAGAGAATAGCTCCCTAATATGGGAAAGGGGTATAAATATTGTTGACTATAAACCTCATCAATTTGATTTATTATTTATTATAATTAATTATTATTATTATACTATTAATTGTTCTTAATATATGCATCTTATGAATATTAATATGCTATTTCTACTGGAAGATATAAAAAACCTGTTAGAATGATTTCTTGTTTAAAAAATTTATTGAGGGATTAATGGTTTACAGTTGACAGTAAATATAATAGTTTGTACATGCATAACATTTCCCAGTTTTCCACATAAAAATTCAACACCTACTCCTTTGCCATCATGTTGCAGGACCTAAACCCTCCCTCTAATGTCAGAGTCTTTTACTTCGGTAAAATATAACAAGTCAAGTCCAAGTTCTGCTTAGTGTTTTCCCTTCTGATCTTGTTTTTTCAACTTCTGATGTGAGTGAGGTCATCCCATATTCATCCTTTTGTTTCTGACTTATCTCACTTAACATGATTCCTTCAAGCTCCATCCAACATGAGGTAAAGAAGGTGAATTCACCATTTTTAATAGCTGAGTAGTATTCTATTATGTATATAGACCACAACTTTCTTAGCCACTCATTTGCTTTTAGACACCTGGGTTGCTTCCAGGTTTTGATGATTACAAATTGTGCTGCTAGGAATACAGGTGCACACAGATCTCTTTGAATAGGCATGTTTTAAAAAAATATTTATTTATTCCCTTTGTTGCCCTTGTTGTTTTATTGTTGTAGTTATTATTGATGTCATTGTTGTTGGATAGGACAGAGAGAAATGGAGAGAGGAGGGGAAGACAGAGAGGGGGAGAGAAAGATAAGATACCTGCAGACCTGCTTCACCGCTTGTGAAGTGACACCCTTGCAGGTGGGGGAATGGACATATTTTGTTCCTTAATCTATCCCCAGGAGAAGAATTGCAGGATTATAGGGTAGGTCCACTTCTAGCCTTCTTCTTTTTTAAATTGTTGTTGTAGTTATTATTGTTGTTGTTATTGATGCCATCGTCCTTGTTAGACAGGACAGAGAGAAATGGAGAGAGGAGGGGAAGACAGAGAGGGGGAGAGAAAGACACCTGCAAACCTGCTTCACCACCCATGAAGAGATTCTCGTGCAGGTGGGGAGCCAGGGGCAGGAATTGGAATCCTTAAGCCAGTCCATGCCAGTCCCTGTGCTTAGCACCACGTGTGCTTAACCAGTTGTGTTATAGCCAGACTCCCAACTTCTAGCTTTCTGAGAGTTCTTAAGACTGATCTCCACAGTGGTTGAATCAATTTACATAACACCAGCAGTGCAGAAGGTTCCTTTGTCTCCACAATCTCTCCAGCATTTGTTGCTGCTACCTTTCCTAATGTATGACATTCTCACAGGGATGAAGTGGTATCTTGCTTGCAATTTATTTGCATTTTCTCTGATAATGACTTGGAACATTTTTTCATATGTTTGTTGGCCTTTTGGATTTCTGCTATGGAGAATATTCTTTTCATATCCTCTCCCCATTTTTGGATAGGGTCATTTGTTTTCTTGTTGCCAAGTTTAGTAAGCTACCCATTTCTTTTCAATGTATAATTATTGCTGGGCACTCTTGAAATGTATATTTGTAAAACTTGGTAGAAACTGAATGTTAAATTTCAATAAACCAAGAACTAATTTTATACTTTAAAGCAAATGAATGTAAGTGTTGTGAAGTGTTGAAAAAAATCTCCTAGGTAACTGAGGGACTATTATTGAATCAAATTAAGACAGGACAACTAAACTTATAGCTGGAGAAAAAATATGTGACAAAATATCTTAATAGTGTTTTAATATCACAAACTCTGCAATATAATGCTGCATACATTGCATGGGGGAAACAGGGAAGTAATTAATTCCTCATTATAAAAAATGAAACTCTGTTCATTCACCTATCTCACTTTATTGTATCAGGGTCTGAATTGGTCTCAGTGATTGATGTATGCTATATGTATCTCGCATTATAAAGCAATGCAAGTCATCATATGTGAAAAATTAAGAAGAAAAGAATATTTTAAAGATTTTTGAGTTCATGTTCTCAATCTTGACTAAACCATTAGTAAATCACATAAATGACCAGTTAATAGTTACATTTAAGTAACTAAATTATTAATCTTAAAATACTATAGTTTTTTAAGTTAAAATATGAATGATATGCTGAAAACACATTTTCAGAATTACTTTTGAAGTCAAGATGTAAATGTGATGTACAGATTAACATTTTTTGCTTCAGAATATTTCATTCTGTAATAGGAAATGCCAACCTATTTGTCTTCTAGTCTCACTCACTCACTCTTCCCATTTTGTTTCCCTTCACCTTCCCTTCCCCTCTTCTCTCCTCCCCTTTATTCCCTCTTTCCTTCTTTCATTTACCAGTGTACTGCGCAGTTCTGGGTTATGGAGGTACTGGGGATTCAATTTGAGATTTTTGGAGCCCCAAGCATGAGAGACTTTTTTCATTATAAGTATGCTATTTCCCCTGCCCCCAGATTTGTTTTACAGCTACATAGCAAAAAATAGAAACTAGTCTTTGTGTATAGTGTTTCAATAGTGGAGTTAAATGTTATGTTGTTATGAGAATGATAAGAGAGCATACCTTAGGAAAGAGCTTTATAATATGTTAATGAAAATTGTGTTTGGAGAAGCAATAAAAGTCTCTTTTAAAAGATTTATTTAGTTATTAGAGAGCCAAGGAATTCCAGATCACCACTGTGAAATGTGATACTGAGGCTAGAACTCAGGACCTCACACTTTTTAAGTCCAGTGTTCTAGCTACAACACTATCTACAGGGCTGCTAGTGAAAGTATTTTTTAATTTTTTTTATTATCTTTATTTAGTTATTGGATAGAGACAGCCAGAAATCAAGAGGGAAGGGGGAGGTAGAGAGGGAGAGACAGAGAGACATCTGTAACACTACTTCACCATTCGTAAAGCTTTCCCCCTACAGGTGGGGACTTAGGAGCTTGAACCCAGGTCCTTCTAGTGAAAATATTTTTAAGAGTTTGAATGGTATACTTCCAGTATAGAATTTTAGGTTTTGTCCTATAAGAATGCATGAAGACAATGTTTGCCTAGTAAGTAGTAGTTAACTTAGTATTGGAATATACCCTGATACAATGTGTAGAATTCTGGACTGGAAGTCATGAATGCTGTGTTTCATGGTCTTTGTTCTGTTTCCAAGTAGACAAATTACTTTACCTCTTTCTTGCCTTTTTTTTTTTTTAAATCAGAGATATTGTAGTGTTAGACTCATCTGTAAAGTACCTTCCATATTTTGAAATGATATTCTTTCAATTCATGATATTTGAAGAAACTAAGTGGGCAAATGAATTAGGGACTTGTCTGTTCATGTATGAGGAATTGGAGTTTGGTTTGAAGTGTCGCTTAAAAATGAAGTAAGATATTAGGGTGAAAAGTCAGAGGTGGACGAAGTAAGCTATTAGGGTGATACGTCAGAGGCAGACATGATAGGATTTATAGACAGGTTAAGAGTTGAGATTGAAGAAACAATCAGTATTGACTGGGAGGTTTTGATTTATAGGGTTGAAAGGAGAGAGTTAACAATGGCAGGCACTGCAAACTTGAGCACACTTGCTTATTGTTGGAGGAAGAAGATGAGCTCAGGTTTTCACACTTTAAATTTTAGTTGGCGTATGAGTGAGATGTCCTGCAGGCATCTGGAAGTACAAGAGTGAAAGAGGAATGAGAGAGGTCAAACCTGGTGATGCTCCCAGGTGTCAGTCATAGTCTGATTCTCTTTAGAACTGAGAGTAAATGAGCTCATTGAGGAATAAATGGGAAGAAAAAGAGAACTGGCCTAAGGTTGGAGTGAGGATGAGGGAAATGTAATTCACAGCCAATGGTACATAAGTTAGAAACAAAAATATGTTAGAGGAATGGAAAGGGACCTGAGTGGCTTAGAAAACCAGTGGAAACAATTTGGTTTTGAGATAGTAGGTAGCCCCAGGCAGTTTCATTGGACCATTTGTAGAATATTTAAGTGTAAGAAATATTTTTATTTTATTTATTTATTTATTTATTTATTTATTTATTTATTATCTTTTGTTGCCCTGTAAGAAAGATTTTTTGAAGGAAATAGAAAATGTAAGAATATACTGCTTATTTTATCCATAAGACTGAACATTGAAATTCTAACAAATAGAAAAATAAATACTGTTAAGTAAATTCAAGACATTTAATTGGAGGCTGGTGGTAGTGCAGCAGGTTAAGCACACGTGATATAAAGCACAAGGACAGGCTTAAGCATCCGGGTTTGAGCCTCCCCCCCACTCACCTGTGTGGGGGGGGGTCACTTTACAGGTGGTGTCTGTCTTTCTCTCCCCCGTCTTCCCCTCCTCTCTCCATTTCTCTTTGTCCTATCCAACAGCAATAACAACAACAACAATAAACAACAAGGTCAACAAAAGGGAAAAAATAGCCTCCAGGAACAGTGGATTCACACCAAGCCCCAGCAATAACCCTGGAGCCAAAAAAAACCAAAAAAAAAAAAAAAAAAACATTTAATTTAATAATGTGCCAGGAGAAAAGGAAATGTTTCCTCTTTTACCCATCCTGTATTCAATGAGCAATTTACAAGCCTTGTTTAATCATGGTTACTTCAGATTCTCCCTAAGTTATACTACCATACACCCAGAGGAAGTTACAATGCAATATTATAGGGGGGGGGGGGAGAGAGAGAGAGAGAGACAGAGAGAGAGAGAGAGAGAGAGAGGTGTGTGTGAAACATCCCCTTCTTTCATAGTTACGGAGATAAAAACACATCTCCTCCCAATCTGTTTACTACAGAGAAGTTCTTGGTCAGTTTGGCTCTTTCTCTCTTATCTGTGAACATTGTATGAGTTAAAATGAATTTTGCTAAAGTAGAATTTGAACAGTAAGACTGAGTCAATACAGGATCTTATAATAGTTTATTTTGTTAAGTAAGAACTAAAAGCAGGGCTAGATGTTGGTGCACCTGGTTAAGTGCACACAATACAGTGTCTAAGGACCCTTGTTAAAGCCTCCAGTCCTCACCTGCAGGTGGGAAATCTTCACAAACAGTGGAGCAGTGCTGCAGGTCTCTCTCTCTCTCTCTCTCTCTCTCTCTCTCTCCCCTTGTCTCTCTCTCTCTCTCCTGTATTCCCTTTCCCTCTCAATTTCTGTCTCTATTCAATAAATAAGTAAATAAATACAAAACTTTCCAAGATGAGGTGCAAATTCACTCCTTCCCCAGATTTTCTGTGCCATAATTATTTCAGAGGTAGTATGTAGGCCTCCCTCTGATAAATTTAAGTCTCCCATATGAAACATTTAATTAGTTTCAATAACTCAGAATCCAAGCCATACAGTTTTACTGAATTTGTGAGGTAAGCAACACTAGTGAATGTCTGGATAGATGAGTACACAACTCAATACTGCAACAGTAGCATAAGCCTGTATCTAATGGCATGGACTAATCAGTGATCAAGTTTATATCAAGTCGATAATCAAGTACTCCGTGTATAGCTGTTGAACTCTAATCTCAGGCCTAACTTTTTTATCTTATTCATTGAGAACTGTTACTGACCCCCCCCCCCCCATAGCTTTCTAGAATGAACTGGGAATAAAGTTGCATTGGGCAAACAAAATCAAGAGGATGGCTAAAGTAAAGCTAGTATAAAACTACATGCTAGGGGAGTTGGGCGATAGCACAGTGGGTTAATCACACATGGCACAAAGCGCAAGGACCAGAGTAAGGATCCTGGTTCAAGCCACTGGCTCCCCACCTGCAGGAGAGTTGCTTCACAGACGTTGAAGCAGGTCTGCAGGTGTCTATCTTTCTCTCCCCCTCTCTGTCTTCCCCTCCTCTCTCCAGTTCTCTCTGTCCTATCCAACAATGATGACATCAGTAACAACAACAATAATAACTACAAAAATAAATCAACAAGGGCAACAAAAGGGAATAAATAAATAAATATTTTTAAAAAACTACATGCTGTTGGTTTAGGGTGAGGAAGAACTATGAGAAATGGATGCTGATTTTATGTGCTAGACATTTTATTTTCTTATAATCTATCTTGTTCTACAACTAAAATAACTTCTTAATTTGCCTTAAAATTTAACACAACATTTTTGTTTTAATATTTTTTTCTTTAGTTATGTTATTTTTCCCCTTGTTCTGAGTAGGTGAAAAGTGTGGCAACTCTGAAAATGTTCTAAGTAGCACACATTAGAGATACCATAATCTTTTCCTTAGCTAAAAAGCAACTTAGCAAACAAAGCAACCCTGAATATATTGAAGTCATCTTTCATGGAGAGTGAAAGAGGCTTAATAAAACATGGAAAATTGTGGGACTATGTGAAAGCTTGGTAGAGCTTAGGGGAGCTCTCCCATCCTTGGATGGAGGTCTGGAAACACACCCTGCTTGTTAGCCTCTCTCGTCATAGACATGAGCCAAGAGGGAAAAAGTCTCCCAGACTAAGCTTGCCTTGTTAGCCTCCCAGGCTCACAGAAAACCTGCATACCTCTTGCACTTAGTTTCTCCCTGCTGTCAGGCCACATGGCTGCCTGCTTTAAGGTTCATTCACAAAGGAGAAACACCCTTACACCCTAACACCAGACAGTGAAGCCTCAAAACACTATTTCCTTATGGCTTTTGGTGTCCTTAATTTACATCAAGCCTTGTTTATCTTCTCTCTGTCTCACCCTACTGGTTTAACCAATGTGTTTCTCTCAAATGCCTTTAGATAATTAACCTGTTTGCATCATGGAGAATAATTGTCTTGACCTTTATGTATTGCATCAATTCTTGTCATACCAGCCCCATATAGCCCCCTTGTCATACCATAGGGGCAAGCTGACCTTTAAGAACCCTGTAATTTCTGACATATTTGAAAAATGTTCTTTGTTTAACTTTCTCTATATATATCCAAGCCCACCCCTGAATAAATTGAGTGTCCATATCAAAATACTCCCCGGTGTCTCCTTTCTGATCTCTGGGCCCCTTAGAGCTGGAGAGGGAGAACCAGTCAGCTTACCTTCCTGGCTGGAGTCACTCCACATGAGCCCCAGCAGAAAATGACCTTTACTCAGATTCTGGTTTTATAGCATTCTTTCATTTGCCTTTGTCAGACTAAATTTGAGTTTTGCATTCTCTGTGTGTATTACAGATTACTGAATAGATAGATACCCCAAAGCTGTTGAGGATAGTCTTGTAACTGGTATATTAAATAAAGGTACCAACCAGTACTGCTGGTACATAGCAGTTCATATGGAGAGTGAATAAATTACTCCAGGACCTTGCCTTTGATGGATGGATGTGCGTGTCTCCTGGCAACTTCTTTTTTTTTTTTTTAATTTTTTATTTAAGAAAGGATTAGTGAACAAAAGCATAAGGTAGGAGGGGTACAACTCCACACAAATCCCACCACGCAATCCCCATAACCCACCCTCTCCCATGATAGCCTTCCCATTCTCTAGCCCTCTGGGAGCATGGACCCAGGGTCGTTGAGGGTTGCAGAAGGTAGAGGGTCTGGCTTCTGTAATTGCTTCCCCGCTGAACATGGGCGTTGACTGGTCGGTCCATACTCCCAGTCTGCCTCTCTCTTTCCCTAGTAAGGTGTGTCTCTGGGGAAGCTGAGCTCCAGGACACATTGGTGGGGTCTTCAATCCAGGGAAGCCTAGCCAGCATCCTGGTGGCATCTGGAACCTGGTGATTGAAAAGAGAGTTAACATACAAAGCCAAACAATTTGTTGAGCAATCATGGATCCCAAGTTTGGAATAGTGGAGAGGAAGTGTTAGGGAGGTACTCACTGCAAACTCTAGTGTACTTCTGCTTTCAGGTATATATTTTGCAGTAGTTTATGGATACGTGTGCACATACGCTCTCTCTCACAGAAACTGGTGTATGTCTAGGTTATGGGACTTTGTTAGAAAGTGAACTACCTGAGATGAAATTAGAGTGTACTATAAAAGGAAAGGTCTCACCCGAGTAATGAAGCTGAAGGGTTGTCATTCCACACGTGAAGTCTCTGGATACACTCTGAGGTGAAGCATGTTGAGATGGCAATCGTTGCTTTGGTTAGGTTGTGATCGGCGGATGCAATATTATTTGGTATGGATTGGGAGATGCATACGGGAAAGTGAGCCCTATCCAAGGGTGTCCTGGCAACTTCTAACACTCAGGCACAGTGTTGACTCTTGGTCAGATCCAGTGAAGCAAAAGGTGAAAATATTATGTATATGTCGATAATGCTATCAGAAATCAATACCATGGAAGAAGAGTTGGGTGTAACATGAGATGGAGTCCATGAATCACAAGCAAACTTGTACTAGTCTTTCTGAGCTTTAATCTTTGTCCTGTTCTCCCACTTCCACCTTCTCTCCTCTTTCTCTTCTTCTTTTTAACTAAATGATAGTATCTAAACAGTGACTCCAAAAGGTTGTCAGTATTCATTAATTTCAAGTAGGTAGGGATGCTTCACCCCCTGTCCAATAGTGTCAGCACTTCTGCTCTAAGCAAGGTGATGCTTAACACGTTTTTACATGTAGCACAGGGTTCTTTCCCTAGACATATAATTTGGTGACAGTGACAATGGCAGGTATAGAAAGATAGTAGGAAGAAGATCAGTTTGTCTCCAAATGCTTCAGAATTGAGTAGAGCCTCTTCTCACATACCTCTTTTTAGAGGATATATTTTAAATAGAAACTTTTTATCATCAATTTTGCTCTATTCTTAAAGGAAGAAAAGTCAGTGTCCACCTTATTATTTGCTGTATGTGTTAAGTTTTACATCTTAAGTATATGCTTTTTACCCAACAGTTTTTCATTCCTTAGTGTTTTAGGAAAAAGTCTAGTAAGTATAGCCTTTATTACTCTTGAATACCATTGCTTAATTTATAGTGGTACTTCTCTTGAAGTTCAGTTCTTGAAGTTCAGTCTTTAATTTATTGGTTTCAGAAGAAGAGAGATTACTACTTTATGATAAATGGTGAATGTAGCCATGAAAATAATGTTATTATATTTCTTTCTTTCTTGGCTATAACACATCTGCTAGAGTTTCCTAAGTGCAACTGTGTCTATTTTCTTTAACATAATTTGTTATTTTCATGAAAAAAATACTTCTTTTATTCATGTGTGTTCCTTTTTAAAAATTTAATTCAGGGTAATTTCACACCTAAATGGGTAAACATTTTTTATTCTTCTTGACTTTCTGGATTGCTATGACTTAATACTTGGAACTCACAATTTTACTACTTTTTATTGCCTTTTCATTAAGTGTTTGGAAAGCAAAACACATGAAACATCTTTCTTTTAAATAATGGTGGCAATAAACTAGATTATTTTTTCAAATCATTTTATTGGGGAATTAAAGATTTATAGGCAGGTTGCTGACACATGGCTATAGCTGCTCATCTCTTCTTAATGGGTTTCTACACACCACCCACTCAACCTTTACTTCCTCCAACACCCCAGCCCCACCACCCTCAGACCTTTACTTTGCTTTGACTTATGTGGTTGTATGGAATTTTTGCATAAAATCTTTTTTTTTTTTGCATCATCCCTATGCCAAACCTAGCCCCCAACCTATATATTTTATGTACTTAGTGAATCAAACCTTATTTATTAAAATATATTATTCATAAATATTTACCAAAAGATTCATATCTAGTCTATAGTGCTGATATATTTTAAATCACATCTATTACATTCCACTTAAATACTTCAGATCAGTTGATCACAGACAGACGTATGCTTCCCAACACCCAAACATTCTGAATATATTTATTACCAAGAGGCTTGATGGTGTTTATAAGACCCTGATAAAATCTATTTGTCTGTTAGTATGAAAGGGAAAGTAAGTATGAAATTGTTATGGTGGAGGATAATTCTTGGGTATTGAAATTATATCTGTACTATCAGTGACATCTTTTGGGAAGTATAGAATGGGATAATGAAGCTATTTCATTATTTCACAAACACAGAAAACTTGTGTTAATGAAATATTCTTTCCAATTTCTGTAAGAAAAAAAGTCTTAGTTTATCAAAGTCAGTTCTTTTAATTTTTTTAAAGAATATTTATTCCCGGGAGTCGGGCTGTAGCACAGCGGGTTAAGCGCAAGTGGCGCTAAGCTCAAGGACCGGTGTCAGGATCCCGGTTCGAGCCCCCGGCTCCCCACCTGCAGGCAGGTCCCTTCACAGGCGGTGAAGCAGGTCTGCAGGTGTCTGTCTTTCTCTCCCCCTCTCTGTCTTCCCCTCCTCTCTCCATTTCTCTCTGTCCTATCCAACAACAACGACATCAATAATAACTACAACAATAAAACAACAAGGGCAACAAAAGGGAATAAATAAATAAATAAAAAAGTATCTTAAAAAAAAAAAGCTAAACAGTTAAAAAAAAAAGAATATTTATTCCCTTTTGTCACCCTTGTTTTATTTTAGTTATTGTTGTTGTTATTGATGTCATCGTTGCTGGATAGGATAGAGAGAAATGGAGAGAGGAGGGGTAGACAGAGAGGGGGAGAGAAAGAGAGAAACCTGCAGACCTGCTTCACCGCCTGTGAAGTGACTCCCCTGCAGTTGGGGAGCCAGGGGCTCAAACCAGTATCCTTACTCTGGTCCTTGTGCTTTGTGCCACTTGCGCTTAACCTGCTTCACTACTACTTGACTCCCAAAGTCAGTGCTTTTTAAAAAATATTTATTTATTTCCTTTTGTTGCCCTTTTTTATTGTTATAGTTATTATTGTTGTTATTGATGTCCTTGTTGTTGGATAGGCCAGAGAGAAATGGAGAGAGGAGGGGAAGAGAAAGATAGACACCTGCAGACCTGCTTCACCGCTTGTGAAGTGACTCACCTGCAGGTGGGGAACCAGGGGGCTTGAACCAGGATTCTTTCTCTGGACCTTGGGCTTTTCACCACCTGCGCTTACCACCCAACTACCCCCAGTACTGGTTTTTAAAGAAGCCATGCAGTGTTCATTGAGCAACATTAGTAGAATTTTTTTTAATATTTTATTTTATTTATTTATTCCCTTTTGTTGCCCTTGTTGTTTTATTGTTGTAGTACATTAGTAGAATTTTAAAGCATAGTGCGGAATTACTTTTGACACTGAAAATTTTAGTAGTCTGTGACTGTAAATTCCCTCTTTTGTTAGGAAGTGTCATACATTTCTCTAAAGGGAATTTAAGATATTTTCCTCACTAGTACAATGATTCACAATCAAAATATGTTATAATGTTCTATATGCTTCAGATATATTTAAGGTAGTAACTCACAAAGGTTTCCCGAAAGTATACGTCGATTTCATCCTATTTAGAAACAATTATTTTATTTTCTCCCTACCATTCTTCTTCCAGTGCCTTCTTACAGGGTTAGTACCTAAATCACTAACATGGACATAGACTTTTATCTTCCTCTCTTCTTTACACTGAGTGAGGAACGTTTTTTCTTCAAAGGGCTATTTGATATCTTTATCATTCACGAATCTTACAAAATCATCAACTTGAAAATTATGACTTAATGTTGCAATGGAAATATGTTCATAGATTGGTTTCATTTAAAGTCCTGACTGTGGTTTCCTTGTCAGGTCCTATCGAATTGATTGCCAGCTTGCAGGCCAGATATTCTCCACTCCTAACTTTAAGAGTGTCCCATAATTGGGTCAGAGAGATCACAGAGCCTATTAGGGCACCGAATTACATGCCCAAGAACACAAAGGCTGCAGGTTCAATCCATAGCACCACCTTCTGTCAGAGATGAGCAGTGCTGTGGTCCTTTCTCTTACTCTATCTCTCATAGTTAATAGATAATTAAGAAAGTAAATGAAGGGGGTCGGGCCATAGCGCAGCGGGTTAAGCGCACATGGTGTGAAGCGCAAGGACCTGTGTAAGGATACTGGTTTGAGCTTCGGGCTCCGCACCTACAGCGGAGTCGCTTCACAAGCAGTGAAGCAGGTCTGCAGGTGTCTTTCTCTCCTCTCTCTCTGTCTTCTTCCCTCTCCATTTCTCTCTGTCCTATCCAACAACACCGACATCAACAACAACAATAATGATAACCACAACAACGATGAAACAACAAGGGCAACAAAAAGGCAAAAAAAAAACCCCAAAAAACTGCAGTAGCAGTGGATTCGTGGTGCAGGCACTGAGCCCCAGCAATAACCCTGGAGGCAAAAAAAAAAAAAAAAAAAAGAAAAAGAAAAGAAAATGACTATCTCTCATAATGAATAAATCTCTTACAAAGATGGAAAAATTAAAATAAAATTCCATATGTCTGCATGAAAAATATGCCAGATACACCACAGGCTTAGTTAATAGCCTTACTGTACCTTTCCTAGACTGTTAACTGCAGTAGTTTTCCTTATCTGGTCTCTGACAGTAGTTATATAAGTGACCTCCTCCAACCAGTCAGTCTTTCCTTGTGCTCTTAAAGTGATTTAATCTCAAGCAAAAATCTGATCTTAAAAATCTTATTAAATGTTCACCGTCCCCATCTTGCCAGGGGAATATAACTTTACCTAGTACATAGTGTCTGTATATGAGGCACCTTTAAATACCATATTTTGTATAATCCTCACATCAAATAAAGGAGATAATTAGTAACCTTTGTTACCTATATATTTTTTATAATGAGGATATAGATATAGATTAAGTACCTTGCCTAGGTTTACTTAATAGGTAATAACAAAGCTAGGATTTTTCTCAGCTATCTAATGCTAGATCCATCTGTTTGCAAACACTATGTTAGACCTGTTACTTTAGCTCTCCACAAAGACAGACTTAAAGTTTAGGGTGAACAGAGAGATGTACTCATTTTATTTCACTATCTCCACACACGTGTTCTGCACTGCCACAACTTTCTGGACATAATTGAAGCCTTTTTTGAATGAGTTTTTTAAAAAAAAAAAAAAAACTTAATTAATTTTTTTTCAGAGCACTGCTCAACTCTCATTTGTGGTGATATGGGGCATTGGATCTGAAACTTTGAAGCCTCAGGCATGAAAGTCTTTGCATAAGCACTACACTCTCTCCCCTGTTTTGAATGTCTTTAAACAACTCAGTTCCTAATGCATGTTACCTATGAAGATATATCATCATCTATTTGAGGACAGTTAGCATGCCTCCCTGTGTCACACTTTTAAATAAGCACTCAGAGTTTGCTTACAACATAATTTTTAGGTATTTTACCATTATGTTTCCACTTTGAATCAAAAGATCCAAATATGTATATACGTAAGGTTTAGTGTCACTTAGAAAAATCAGCTAAAGCTTTTTTGTTGTTGTCACTGGGGCTTCACTGTTCCAAACTGATTTTTTATTTTCTTCAGATAGAGACATAGAGTAAAAGAGGAGAGAGACCATAGCACGAGGACTTCCTTGTGCATGTCCAAAATCCAACCTGGGTCAAAGCAACACACTATCCAATTGAGCTATCTTGCTAGTCCAGTAGTGGAATAACATAGAAGCTCAAATCATGACCATTTCTTCATAAGTAGGGATCAATTGGGACATAGATTTGTACAGACATGAGCTGTAAAGGCTGAAATGTGTAGGGGAAAGACAGGTGCCTCAAAATAATCTAAACCTGACAATACCTTGGTCTTTGCCATTTAGCTTCCAGGATTGTGAGAAAATAAATTTGTCGTTTCAAGTCACTTAGTCTGTGACAGCCATTGTACCCTTAACTTTGTCCTTTAATTTTTTTTTAAATCCATGACATTACATATTGAGCCATGATCTGTAGCCCTTAGTAGGTTAAGTGGAAAAGAATGACTTATGGGCAGACTCAAAAATAGATTGCACAGTGTGCTGGGTTTTGATTATGTGTTATTTTTGGCTGTCTCTTTTGTACTTATTATGGTAGAGAAATAAATTCTGCCCACAGCAAAAGCAATGAAAGTTGTAAAAATTACCCCCCCACACACACACATATGTGCTTTTTAACGCGGTTTCATCACAAGTTAGGTTTTGTGAAAATACTGAAAAAAGATTCTGATTCTTAAACGTTCGCTTGAATTGGTATTTTGCATATTTTGTACACTTATACCCATAGAAATTCAAAAGTTTCAAATGTTTAAAATTCTCTAAAAGTTGCTTCAAAGATAACTAGCAGCAGAAGTACCATGTTGTGCTTCAAAATATGTGGCTTCTATTTGTAAATTGATAGCATCTTGAATTCTGTGATATTACAAATTAATTAGGTAAATTACCATTTGTGTTCATAGTAGTAATGGTAAGTGTAGAAAACAATCACTAGTGAATGTTAAGTTGGGTGAACAAATATTTACATAGTCTTATAGAATTTCTCTGTAGATATTTATAATGATTTCTTTGTTTTGTCATCTCCGGAGTTTGAGTGTTCTGGGCTGAATTTGTTCAGACAGAAAGAAACAGAATGAGTGCAAGACAGTACCAAAACTTACTCCACTATGGTATGGTCCAAGCTTCATTCAGGGTTACATAATGACAAAGCGGGCACTATCCATTTGAACTATTTTGTAGGCTCTTATTTACTTTATTTTTATTGGGAGAGACAGATTAAGAAAGGAATACTTCTTGACTCTGGCATATGCAATATTGGGGAGTGAATTTGGCAACTCTGAAATGTAAGTCATATACACTTTTTTTGCTGAAGTATCTTCTTAATTTTTCTCTACAGATTTTAGCTAATTGGAAGAAGAAAATAAGTACCTTAATAGTAGAGAAATATCATTAGGGAGGAATAATTAATGTCACATGCATTGGGGTATGATACCATAAGATGAAAACAAAATCACTTCTTAGTGTTAGGCAACAAACATGTTACTGAAATATGAAATAAACTCAAATAGAAGAAAAGTTTAAAAATACTTGACTTTTATTCAAAATAGCAATATCAGGAAAAACAGGGAAAGACTTCGAAGCTGTTTTAGATGAAGGAGATGAAGAAAATAACAACTAATGTAATACATGATCCTTGACTGAATCCTAAACTAGGAAATATAGTTGAAATTTTATATACTTTGTAGCAATAGCTGTTCTGTAAAACATTTCCACAATAGCAAAAGGAATATTATGGGGAATATTTAAGCATGGAAAATGGCCTGTGAATTCCTGTAGGATAAGCGGTTATTTTTCTATGCAGAAGTTCAAGTGTTAGATGCTAGACTTTGTAGCACTGTCTCTCTTGTTACAAGTACTGGGCTCTTCTGTTCACATTGTTGCCATAGAAATATACTATAGATTGGGCATGGCTTAATTCCAGTAAAATTTTAGTTTTAAACTTATATTTTGCCCACAGATTTGCAGGATCCTGTAACTGAACTGTTTTCAAGTTTCTGAACTTATTAACAGTGTTATGGTTATGCTAGAGAAGGATATTCTTGTGGTTTGGAAATATACGTTATGGAAATGCTAGGGAATAAAGTTGTGTATGATCTGCTGTCGAATTTTGTAGCAAAAATAAATAATAAGCTATATGGATAAAGAATATTAAAGTATGGAAAAAGAAAATAGATAAAATGATGAAAATTTAAAAAATTGATTATAAAAAACATAGTTGTGTTAGTGATGAAACTTTTCCATAATTTTAATTTTATTAGGATATTGAAAACTACAAGAAAATTATGAAATGATTCTAATGGGGGAGAGAAGAAAAACACAAAGCTATCAACCAACACACATACACAGATATTTCCACTCCCTGCATTTGGCAGTGTTCCGCCATCTGTGAAATACAGAACCATGTGAATAAACAGAAGCTACAAATCAGTTGTCTGAGTGATTAAAGTAAAAGCCAGAATTTATAAAAGGGCCTGGGGTAAGCCAAGAAAAAAAAAGAACAAGATTAGAAACAAAGACTCCCTCCGTAAACTCTCCTGATTGCGTTTGACTTATGGCTTTCTTTTGTTGTTGTTGTCGTTGTTGTTGTTGGATAGGACAGAGAGAAATGGAGAGAGGAAGGGGTGCAGAGAGGGGGAGAGAAATATAGACACCTGCAGACCTGCTTTACCCAGCAGGTGGGGAGCAGGGGCCCTGGAATCGGGATTCTTGCTCAGGTCTTTCTGCTTTGTGCCACCTACGCTTAACCTGCTGCACTACCGCCCGACTTCCCAACTTTCTGCTTTCCTGAAGGATGAAACTATTGAGTAGAAAGCAAGATGTGGAATTATTGCTCATGTCTTTTGCTTTGCCTCTTAAAAATATTCCTCTTAATCAATCTCTCTTTACCCCTTCTTTCCTCTTATTTCTTTTGTTTTCAGTTTTTTCCCTTTCCTTTTTCACTAATCATTTTCTTTCCATAAGAGAGCACACTGACTTAATTTGCTTCTTATTGTGTCTTAATATACATTAAAATCAAATGTATGTGCAATTATATAGGGAAACTATAATCAATAAAACTATTCACAAAGAAGGGTGGTTTGTTGTGCACCTGGTTGAACACACCTTTTACAATGCACAAGGACCCAGGTTCGAGCCCAAGGTCCCCACCTTGGATAGCATTGCAAGTGGTGAAGCAGTACTGCAGGTGTCTCTCTCCTTATCTCCCCCTACCCTCTTGATTTCTGGCTGTTTCTATCCAATAAAGATAACAAAAATTTTTTAAATAATTTAAAAAAACTATTCACAAATATTTTAAGCACAGCCCCCAAACTATAGCATGAATAGTCCCAATGTTAACTTTCACATGTATACCTATTGGACTTACAGTTTATGATTAAAAAAAGGAAAAAGTGTGCTTGACTGGTTAGTTCTTTTGTTTGGTTCATTATATAGCCAAGTCTCTTTCTTTTTATTGATTAGCCTCTGTGTGTGTGTGTGTGTGTGCACTAACACATCTTTGGAGGATTTTCTGTATCTGCTAAAAGCATCTCTGATATACATTTTTCATTATTCATAATTGTCTCCCATTAAGATTTCTCTTTCCTGCTAATTTAGTCTTTACTACATCTTGATTGCCCCATCTGCATGTTGCTCCACTTTGACAATTTTCTTTTGTATGTAAAATCATACTTATTATATTTTTAAAAACTGTACAATATGAAGTCTTAACACAAACACATATATACACAAACATACACTGTGAAATGCATACCATAATCACATGAATTAATACTCCTCACCTCATACCATCTTTATTTTGGGAAATGCAGTGATAATACTTCAAGCTTATTCTCTTAACAAATTTCTAGTATACGTGTACTACTATTAACTAAATCATCATTATTAAATCCAAAGAAATTATTGGTCTTACAAGTAAATATTTTTGGACTTTCATTTACATCTCTCCATTTTTTCCACTACTAACTATAGGAAACTACCATGAGTCTGGACCCACCACCCTGTTATTTATTTTCTGGAACAAGATTGATCTTGTCAGTATTTTTCTCATTACCTCCTGTAATATCTAGAACCAAATTCATAGGCCAAATTCATTTTTCTTCTTTCTTTTAATTAGTTGCCTGATTTCTGTTTTCATATCTATTAAAGTCAGATACTTTGTTCTTGTTTGATAAGCATTTACCTCAACTTTCTCAATTAGAGAAAATACAGATATTCAGAAAATATCTGTACTGTTTGGCATATTTATCAAGGAGAGGGGGGTTGTTTTGCATACTTGTATTCTCTGAATGTTTTTAACTTCTGGCTTTGACACACTCATGACATTCCAGGCACCCTACCCGGTGAGCTATCTACACATCTTTAATCCTGCTCACATATGGTTGCTGAAACAAATTTAGCATAATCTCCCAATCTCAAAGTAGGTTGATTAGGAATATCAATCCATCTAACAATATTGATTTGTTATTGTCACATTATCTAACTTTTTAACATGTTTCATAGATTAGGGCATCCTGAAACTTTGTGTTAGAACACCTTGAAGCAAGTCTAGGTCCTAAGTATTTTCAAATTAGAGAACAGTAAGCAATGTAGCCATGCTCTCCTATATGTTCTTACTTTGTTGATGTGTAGCAGTAACTTCCGTTTCCATGCATCTATATCTAAGTATATAAGATAACCTTTTGCTTCTTGGTGGATGATTTAACTAATATATGCTTTCTAGCTAGATAAAATAAGAGGAAGAAAATATATACTTTCAGTGGTAATTTCTAATTCTATAAATTCTAACAGTAGACTAATTTTGTTAATCTAGCCATGCTCTTATTTTTCTATACATGTGAAAACCTTATTATAGTTATCACTAAACTGTTTTTAAAAGCTTTGAGATTATTAATGAACACTTACATAGCAAAGGAACTTACAATGTATAGGTGAAACATGGTACACTAAGACTTTATTTTGGAAAAGGTACTTAATATGTATATTGAATTCCCCTGGCCTGAAACATTATCTTTTTGGTATGAATAGTTTAGTATTTTTTGTTTGAAATATTAACATTGCATCTGTTCAAAGGGTTAAATGAATCTCTGATTAGAGAAAAATATTAGGTGAAAGATATCAATAATTAGGAGAAAATAAAATAGACCCTGTAACAATCTAATTCTTGGGTGAATGCAAAATGTTTAAATGAATGCTCAATGAGGAAGTTTGAATGTTGTCCCTGGAAGTCATGGGATTACTAGATTATTCTTCCATTTTTAAAAATACTTTATTTTAATAACATTTTATTTATTTTTTATTTTATGTGTTTATTTATTGGACAGAGACAGAGAAATCTAAAGGGGAATGGGAGGTAGGCAGAGAGACAGAGAGACACCTGCAGCACTGCTTCACCACTCGTGAAGCATCCCTACTGCAGGTGAGGACCAAGGGCTTGAACCCAAGTGTCTGTGCACTGTAATGTTTGCGCTTAACTGGGTGCACCACCTCCCAGCCCCAGGAATTATTTTCTGTAAGTCTATCCTAGGATAATTTTCTACTAACTGTATGCCAACAGAAATAACTTAAATAATAATACAAACTTGAGTAGGGGGGAAAATAGAAGACAGCCTAGAGACAAATTATTCCTCTTAAGTAAGTAATCTTTACACTATGAGAAATGTCCAGTTGTGGTGTTGACAGGGAGTTAAACAGAAGTTCTACTAACCCCTGGCAGGGAGTATAGTTAACTAAAAGCTTGGTATTTGCGAATTGTGTGATTTTTGCAAAACTAAAATATTCTATAACAGTGCATGTAATTTTTGCTTGTATGTGCTTAGTAAACATAGACATAGCAACCTCTTAGTTTTAATAGTTAAAGAAATTATAACTAAATTTTCTTGTCCTGATGATTCAGTCACCAGTAAATCAGGCTTGTCCTTTCCATGTTCAATAAGACTTCTCAAATCATTTACCATTTTTATTTGACAAGAACTTGAGTTATATAAACAAATTGTCATTTTTATTACATGACAGGTTTGTTGTTCTGAATGTTATAAGCAGATTTTATCTCTTGATTTCATGGAATTTATAGTATAATAGGAGAGATGCTTGCTAATTAGTTAGCTACACAATGTTAAAGTATCTACTGCTATGAGGATCATTAAAGTGAGCTGTGATCAAAGGAATAAATAGAAATCAGTGAAGACAGATGGGTTGGGAGAGAGTAAGCACTTAGATTTTCACCATCATGCGCCAGACTCCAACACTTTCTTTACCCCTTTTCTTCCCATTTTTCTCTAGAATCCTTCGCTCTGGTATAATAAAGCAAACCCAGTCCAGGTTTCATTTTGTGCCCTTGTTTTTTCTCTTTCTGCCCTGGTTTCTCAAGTCCTACCTATGAGACCATCCAGTATTAATCCCCCTTTTTTTTGAGGGGGGGGAGGTTATCTCACTTAACAGAATTTCTTCAAATTCCCAGCCAAGATGATTTAAAGGAGACCATGTCATTCTTTTTAACAGCTGAGTAGTATTCCGTTGCACATACACACCACAACTGGTGACATTCTACTTCTTGAATTGTAGTACAAACACCTCAGACACTTGCAAAGGCTAGTGATCACCCTGTGTGTATTCCCATGCCCATACAAGCTTAACATTAAATATTGTGACTGTTGAGGCAGACACCACAGAAGAAATAAAAGTTTGAAAAATGATCTTTTCTTCCAGTTTTTTGAATAAGGACTTACATTTTCATTCTTTGGTCATACTAAGTGGTTGATCCTGAGTATCACTAGTCGTGACCTAGTGTCTAAAAACAAAATTTGCCATTGCAATTTCTTGATCATATTGTTAGATAAAAGGTCATTTTCCCCATTAAAGTTGTATATATATATAATTTTTTTGCAACAGAATGTGACTGAATTTGGTTGAAATGAAAGCCTAAATATTTTATAATAACATGATCTTTCCATAAGTCATGCTGCTGATTATTATTTGTTTGTGGGGCAAAGTGAGGGGCAGGTTACCACTCCAAATCACCTTTTTTCTTATTTCCATTTACACAGCAAAGCAATGATACCATAGCAGCAAATACCTCCTGTTCAATAGCACATCCTAGATTGTGCCTGGGCTCTGGTCTGGACTGCACTCCTGGCATGGGAGCCACTCTTGCTCTTTGAATTTTATTTTTTTAATAATTAAAAAAATGATCTTCCAGGTCCTCATTGTGCACACACTTTAACATGCCTGAGGATCTGGATTTGAGCCCATGGCCACCACATGGGAGCCCCCTGAAAAGGGGAAGCTTCATGAATGGTGGTGCAGTGCTGTGATGTCTCCTCATTTCTCTCTTGAACACTGCAGTCCCAGAGAAAACCCTGATGACAACTAAAAGTTTTAAAATCAAGCAATTTAGTAGCTGCTAAAGGAATTTTAACTTAAAATATGGGTTTACACACTTATACCAATTATTACACAACTACTTTTGGCCTTTTTTGGGAAATCTCTGCTGATTGCTAGTAACAGTCAATAAAGATGTCTTCATGGCATTTTAAAATTACAGTTTTGGTTTATGATTTGGTATTTGGAGATTATTTTTTTAAGGCTCAGCTTTCATTTACCAATATGGATGCACTTCAGCTGTTCTTTTACTTTCAAGGACTTAAGTTAACATACTTCATTGGGCAGTGTGTGTGTATGTGTTTGTGTGTGTGTGTGTGTGTGTGTGTGTGTGCATGTGTGTAAATTTCTTTAACTTTTTTTCTGACACTCTTCATTGTTTTGCTACATAATGGTAGTGTGAAACTTCCCATGAAAAATTCTCAAACCTGTTTTTCAGTGTAAAGATAAAGCCCAGGAGAAAGACAGAGTAGATTGGATTAATCTTCCCACCTGTAACTTTTATGACCTGTTATTCCCAATCCACTAGATTGTTTTTGTTGTGCTGTTGATTGTCCTTCAAAAAGCAAAAACCGAAAGTAAAGCTCATGACTATTTTTTTTCTATGTTAAAAAAAAAATCCATGTTGGTGTTATTATTTGAGTTCTCTTCTTTGACGCTGGTTAGAAAAGTTCATTATTTTTTTCCTAGGTACTTACTTGTTAATGTGCTGGAGCTATAGAGTAACCACCTGTTTTATATATTTTTAAAACAAAACAAATCATCTAAGGGCTCCTTTAGAAATACATAATAATAGGAGAACATTAACAGATCAAATGTCAGTTTATGCAATCTTTCTTAATAGACATTAAAGAAAACCATAAAGTTAATTTGAATAAAATTAATAAAGATATCTGAAATGTAGTTAAAAAAATCTTTTGGCGATAAGATTAAACCAGAAATAAAGCTAAGCTTCATTTTATTTCAAATCAAGCACTTTTTTTTTAAAGCTTAGAGGCAGAGAGAGCCTCATGCTAGCATCTGGAACCTGGTGGTTGACAAGAGTGTTAACATACAAAGCCAAACAAATTGTTGACCAATCATGGACCTAAAGGCTGGAATAGGTCAGATGAAGATTTGGGGGTCCTCCATTTTGTAGATAGCTAGTATGCATATTTTAGTTAAATTCCAAAGGGCCTGTGGCTGTGTTAGTTTTTTTTTTTTTTTTTTCCTTTTTCTTTTTTCCCGAGCCTGAAATTTTATATGCCTGTGGATCCAAGTTATTATCTGGGGAGACGATGTCATGGTTCAAAAAAGGACCAGAAAGCTGGATCAGGGAAGAAAGTAGCTCCCTAATATGGGAAAGGGGTATAAATATTGTTGACTGTAAACTTCATCGATTTCATCTGATCTGGGACCCATCTTCAGCTTAGGAGCCTATATGACCTCTGCATCCCTCTAGATCTGAGCTCACATTCTGTGGTCATGAGTAGGAACATTCCAGGCTGCCCCAATATCAACCCATTTTCCTCAGGTGTAGCATAGAGTATGTTGTCCATCCTCCCTTCAGAGGATGGAACACCCTCTACCATTTTTGATCCAAGTTGAGGGCAAGGTCCTATATGGGCCCACAAAGGGGTCTATTGTGTTGTTCCTGATAGAAATGACCGGTAACAATAGAGAGAGGGATTTATTCGAGGTCTAGGCCAATAAAATCTATTTGGGAATCTCAGGACTCCCCAGTTAGGGCCCCAGCTGATGGAATGGCCTGATTGTGACTAAAGAGTCATCGTTAAAGTATGCCAGTCTCATGCCCTTATTCAGCTTTTGCAGTCCTTGCTTTGCTAAGGTTAGCTTTGGAGTGAGTGAGAGAACTGTAATAGGAAGTAGGTGAGGAGGGTATCTAAGTCTAAGTAGGCACTATTTCATTATGAACTTGATAGCTGAGTAATATTCCACTGTGTATATATACCACAACTTACTCATCCACTCATCTGTTGTTGGAACCAGGGTTGCTTCCAGTTTTTGTTGATTACAAATTCTGTTGCTTTGAACGTATACATAGATTTTTTTAATAGGTGTTTTTGTTACCTTTGGATCAATCCCCAGGAGAGGAATTGCTGGATTGTAGGGTAGGTCCTATTCTAGTGTTTTGATAAATCTCTAGACTATTTTCCACAATGATTGGATTGTTTTACCTTTCCACCAGCAGTGCAGAAGTATTACTTTTGCTCCATTTCCTCTGCATCATTTGTTGTTTCTGTCTTTTCTGATGTGTGATATTCTCACAGGTGTAAAATGCTATATCATTGTTGTCTTTATTTGCATTTTTCTGATGATCAGTGACTTTGAGCACAGTTTCATATATCTGTTGATCTTCTGTTTCTCTTCCTTGGTGAAATTTCTGTCCATGTCCTTGCCCCATTTTCTAATGGGCAATGAGGTTGCTTTTTTTTTTTGTGCTAAGTTTACTGATTTTTTTTTATTGTCTTTTGGTTTATTAGCCCTTTGAGATGTGTTGTGTAAAGATCTTCTCCCGTGCTATAGAGTGTCTTTGTGTTTGACTGGTGATACCATTTGCTGTGTAGAAGCTTTTCAATTTGATGTAATCCCATTATTTACATATACTTTTTTCTTTGCTCTTGGATTTTGAATTCTTGAAGACTTTTTTGAAGCATAGATTGTGAAGTATCCTGCCAATGTTTTTTTCTATATACTTCATAGTTTTTCGCCTAACATTCATGTCCTTGCTCCACTTGGATTTGACTTTTGAGCGTGGTAATACTTATGGTTAAATTTCATTTGCTTGCATGTTTCAATCCAATTTCCCCCAATACCTTTTGTTGAAGAAACTTTTTTTTGCCATTCAAAAGTTTGGGCCCCTTTTTAAAAAATTAGTTGGCCCTAAATGAGAGGACCTAGTTCTGCTTCTTAAATTGTATTCTACTGTTCTGTGTCAGACTTTTCTTTCTTTTTTTTTAATTTTTAAAAATACCTATTTATTTATTTTCCCTTTGTTGTCCTTGTTGTTTTATTGTTGCAGTGATTATTGTTGTTGTTATTAGTGTCATCATCGTTGGATAGGACAGAGAGAAATGGAGAGAGGAGAGGAAGACAGAGAAGGAGAAAGATAGACACCTGCAGACCTGCTTCACCACCTGTGAAGCGACTCCCCTGCAGGTGGGGAGCCAGGGGCTCGAACCGGGATCCTTGAGCTTCACGCCATGTGCGCTTATTAACCTGCTGTGCTACTGCCCTACTCCTCTGTGTCAGACATTTCTACTGAAGGCCAAATTGTTTTGCAGAAACTATAATGAAAGTTGAATTAAAATGTTTCAGTTTCATTTTCTTTCTAATAAATATCTTAATTTTATGTTGTAATTATCTAGAAGTACACATTAATTAAGTTCAAAGTACAAATTTGTCTTACATAAAACTGCTTAATATAGAATACTAATGATGTGGACATAATTACTATCAGAAAATATAGAAAGACTAGTATTTGTTACATAAGACATGATGGTACAGTTCACAGAGATAAATAGATGCTTTAGGAATTTAAAGAAGTGAATGTACAATCACATACTGAAACTGATCCTTTATCTTGGGCATAGTACACCAGAGGCAACCAGGTGATAACACTAATATCAAGAGGACTTTTTTGTTTCCACATTGCTACAGGTTTATAGTATAGCTGAAGCTTGGTGTCTGCACAAGGATTGCATCATTCCCAGCAGTGTTTATTCTCCTCCCCACCTCTTTTTTCTTTTTCTGTATTAGGACACAAAGTAATTGGCAGGTGGTGGTGGTGGTGGTGGTGATGGTGGTGGTGGTGATGGTGGTGGTGGTGGTGGTGGGGTGGGTGGAGCAGAAGGTAGAGAGTTTGAGAAACACCTAGGGACTGGGTGGTGGTGCACCTGGTTAAGTGCACACATTGCACTGTGTAAGGATCTGGGTTCAAGCCCCTGTTCTCCACTTGCAGGGAGAAAGCTTCATGAGCAGTGAAGCAGGTCTACAGGTGTCTCTCTGTCTTTTACCCTCCCTATCTCCCCCTTCCCTCTAAATTTCTCTCTCTCCTATCAAATAAATAGTTAAAAAATAAAATAAATTTTAAGAGAGAGAGACAGAGAGACCTGACCTATAGTACTGCTTCATTGCTTATGAAGTTGGGGATCAGAGGCTTGAACCCTGAATCTGGGTGTTTGAGCCTGGTAGCATGTGATCTACTGGATGTACTGTGATCTGGCCACTTCAAACAGACTTTTACTTTTAACTATTTTAGTAGAGGCAGTTGTATAAAGAGAATAGTATGATTATAGGAGAAATTTGGATCAGCATTGCTGAATTTTCTCAATTGTAAATAAACGCATCACCTTTTCTGTATTGTGTTGGAAAGGCAGGGAATTTTCCCTTGACCACTCTGAGTTCTTCTCTGACTGGCTGAACAATTAAATTACATTAAACTGATTACTACAAGATAAGAGAAAATTTAAATGTACTCACTACATGTATATGAAGACAATGCATAGATGCAGAGTCTAATTTCAGTAGGGTGAATTGAGTATATATTTTTTCTCAGCTAAGGAATGGAATTAAGAACATGGTACTTGAAGGGGAGCGAGGGTGGCTGAAATGCCTTGATAGTTATATGAACACTAGCACACTGTAGTTAGATGTTTACCCTGTGTATAATTCTGGTAGAAAGGCTATTTCTAGTAAAAGTTCTTATTCTGACTATCATTTTTCTAGGTACTTAAAGAAGTTGTGAAACTTTTTGTGAGTCTTGAAAAGAATTTTAAGGGCCTTGAGTAACTTTAGCTCAAAAGAATCCACCTTCCATAAAGTGGAGAGGATTATTCTGAAAATCTTGGGGACTCATATCCATGGATCTCATTATTTGCTTCACTTTCTAACAAAAATTTAAAAAAGAATATTATATTTTATATAGGCATATATTGTACCTTTTTTGTCCCATAACTTTTTTTTTATAACTTACTGTCTCCTCAGTAATCATGTTAGTCAATTCTACCATGTATCATGCACTGTGAAACCCTTTACATGTATCATTCAAATATACTGAATGTGGGCATGAAAATACCTAGACCCCTTGTCTCACTCTTCTGGTCTCCCTGCTCTTCTCACTTCCTATCCTCATTTTTCATTGCTTCTTCTTTTTCACACGTAGAGGAGACATAAAGATATATAGACATATAGAAAGAGGGTTAAGCGCACTGAGTACAAAGCATAAGGACTAGTGCAAGGATACAGGTTCGAGACCCCGGTTCCTCACCTGCAGCGAGGATTCGCTTCACAAGTGGTGAAGCAGGTCTGCAATTGTCTATCTCTCTACCTCCCTCTCTTCTCTCAGTTTCTCTCTGTCCTATCCAAAAAAATGGATGTCGGATTTGTAGTGCTGCAACAGAGCCCCAGAGATAACCCTGGAGGGAACAAAAAAAAAAAAAAAAAGACAGAATGATACCCCAGCATAACATCACAGCTTCTCCCAGCATGTAAGCCTGGTGGCACTCAAGCAACTGGCCCTAAATAAAATTAGTTTAATATGCTTTAAAAATACAGCTAACTATAAAAGTTAAGAGTTACAGCATGGATCTAACAATATCTCTATTGGACAATCCTTTCTTTTTGTATCCTCTTGCCCTTAAAAATATTTTCATGAGGGCTGGAAAGTAGAGAAATGGGGACTCTTTTGAACTATCTTTATGCGTAAATATTAAGAGGGGCATTATTCAGTAATAACAATATATGTGGGTAAACTTCAAAAATTTGCTAAGCTACAGAAGTCATTCATAACAGAACATATCTGATATGGTTTTAGTTATATGACATTGCTAGTATTTATAAATCCATGGAAATATAAAGTAAATAAATGAAGAAAGTAAGGTATGACTGAGTAGTATGTACTTGTAGTCTTTGAGTGAGATGAAATTTAAAATTATATTGTCTATTTTTTAATTTAATTTCTTTATTATTGTTTTCATTTTACTGTTGTCATGGTTTGTTGATTTTTATTTGATTCTCTTAAACCAGAGCACTGCTCAGCTCTGATATATGTTGGCAACAGGGATTGAACCTAGGATCCTGAAGCCTCAGGCATAAATATCTTTTTTTAAACATCTTTAAAAAAAATCTTTATTTATTGGATAGAGACAGCCAGAAATCAAGAGGGAAGGGGGTGATAGAGAGGGAGAGAGACAGAGAGACAGCTGCAGCACTGCTTCACCACTCGCAAAGCTTTCTCCCTGCAGGTGGGAACCAGAGGCTTGGGCCCAGGTCCTTGATCATTGTAATACATGCACTCAACCAGGTGCGCCACCACCCGGCCCCAGGCACAAATATCTTTTGCAGAACCATTATGCTGTTTCCCTGGCCCCTTGCATGTGTTTGGAATGACACTTGCAGTCAGAACACTGACCCTACACTCCCTGAGTAACCCTCACTTCCACAAGCCAGGGGCTTCTGAAATGTGTGTTTGGATGAATGAATGAGTTTGTCTTTGCCAGGAATCAAAAGGATAGCTTAACTGGGAGGGAACTCCCTCCCGTTTCCCATGCCCCCATATCTACTAAAACATGCTAAAAGGTCTCACTTGGGCTTGTATTGTGTCATTTCTTTGGGACTTTAGGAATCCTAAAAACTATGAGCTATATGTAAAAGTATGTGATTATTTTTAATATATGAATTATAGCTTAGTAATTTTCTTAATAAGTATTAGATCTTTTCACCACGTCAAAATATTATGGATTGGTCTTATTTCATGTTCTATCTCCATGGTCAAATTTTAACAACCACTCTTTATGAATCAACTTAGTTGTCCTAGAAATTAAATGTGTATATGTACCAGTATTAGTAGTGGTCCGGTACTTTCATTTTAAAATACAAATTAGGTACTTGTGTTTTGAAACTTGCTTTGCAGTTATATTACCTTTTGAAAAGTGATGCACACAGCTATTTTACTGTCATCCCTCCCTTCCCAAGAGGACTTGTTAGGCAAATGTATTTAACTATCATTCTAATGTATTTTTATAGCTTTGCTGCTTATTCCTTTGTTATCTCCATGGTGTTCCAACATCTGATGGAGTGTGGCTTTTCATTAGGACATCTGGATTTTGTATATTTAACAAGACTAACAAAAGAAAAATGCATTTTCAAGGTAGTTAAGTGTATCTATTTATACTTTAAGTATATAAATATGTATGTTTTTCTCACAACTCTGTACAATATCAGGGTCTGTATGCTCAGGAAAACATTTTGATTAAATTGGTCCATTACAAGGAATGAAAGAAAGATACTTGTGTGAAAAATTGTTTTTTAAACAATTTATTTCAAGCTATATTTTTCCTTTTCACTATTTTCCTTTAAAGATGGCTATGAACTGCCACATTTTAGGGAACTATATACATAAGCTTAAAGTAGATCACTGCTCAGCTCTGGAATAAGGGATTGAATTAGAGATTGGATTTGGGATCTCTGGTGCCTCTGGCATCAAAGTCTGTTTTCTACCACTAATGCTTTCTCCCCGGTGCTGAATATATAATTTTTATATTTATATCTCTATGTGTTTTTTATTTTATCTGTCCTCCAGCTAGAGATGCTAAAATTCCTAGCCTTCAAAATGAATATGCCAGCCAATAGTTATAAAATAATGTATACTATGATGGATGCTATCTTTCCTTTTGAACTGTTTGAGCTTATATGTAAAATCAGGAAATTAAAAGTTTGATGATTCTATCGTTTCCTACAAAAGTTTGCTGCCTTCTTTTAAAAAAATATTTATTGGGAGGCTGTAGCACAGTGGGATAAGTGCAGGTGGCGCAAAGCACAAGGACGGGCATAAGGATCCCGGTTCGAACCCCGGCTCCCCACCTGCAGGGGAGTCGCTTCACAGGCGGTGAAGCAGGTCTGCAGGTGTCTATCTTTCTCTCCTCCTCTCTGTCTTCCCCTCCTCTCTCCATTTCTCTCTGTCCTATCCAACAACAATAATAACTACAACAATAAAACAACCAGGGCAACAAAAGGGAATAAATAAATAAAATAGATATTTAAAAAATTTTAAAAAAATTTAAAAAATATTTATTTATTCCCGTTTGTTGTCCTTGTTGTTTTATTGTTGTAGTTACTGATGTCGTGGTTGTTCAGTTGGACAGAGAGAAATGGAGAGAGAAGAGGAAGACAGAAAGGGAGATTTGAAAGATAGATATCTGCAGACCTGCTTCACCACTTGGGAAGCGGGGGGGGGGGGGGGGGGGGCGGTGGGGAGCCTGGGGCTCAAACCAGGATTCTTACTCCAGTCTTGCACTTCACTTAACCCGCTGCACGACTGCCCAACTCCCAGTTTGCTACCTTCTATGGGGACTCTTTCTACTTTGTATCTTCTTCATCAGCTATAGTAGGTCTGTAGTTTTATATCAATTAATTTTTTCTATTAATTTTCTCCAAAGTAAAGAATTTCAGAAATCCTTGTATTGTGTCAGTGATCTATTAAACAACAAACCCCTCAAATTTGCAATTGTAGTTCACTTTTAATAATTTTTCTTTTGAGGAGGAAAAGGTGTTATTGATTTTTAAGCCATAGTTGGGCCACATAGTGAACATATTATGATGTATTATGACTTTTCAATTTTTCTGCGCGTTTTCTCATTAATTTTAGGGTACGTAGGATTGAATATTGGTGTACTTCAAAGTTCATGGAGGTGGGCATTGTGGGAAGTGACAAGGGGAGTGCAACTTTCATAAATAAGACTAATATTTTCATAAAAAAGATCCCATATAATTGATTCCTTTGCATATACAATGACACTGTGTAGGAATGGAAACCAGCTCTCACTAGGTACCAGATCTGCAGGTGCCTTGATCTTGAACTCCTAACCTCTAGACTGTGAGAAATATATTTCTGTTTAAAAGTCACCTAGTGTGTGGCATCTTGCTAAGGAAATTTTAATGGAACAAGGTACTACTGTCATCTTAAATATAATGCTGTTATACTAATAGGTAGGCACCATCTTTTCTTGGTTGTTAGAAATGGCAACCCATAATTCTTTGTTGTTTGGAAAGACTTAAATAATGATTATGACAGTAATTTCTTGTAGTGTCTAGAGGTTGGGCCCAGCCTCAGGGTTTTTTTCGATTTTTTTTGTTTGTTTATTTCCCACTGGTTAAGTGTCAGATTACAAAGGTTTCAAGATCGTCTCAGAGGCCAGAGATAAAACTTAGGTGTTAGGACAGTTTGCCTCTGTAGTCACCTAAGTGAAGTGAAACAAATATGCTACATGTGATTTATTTATTATTTATTTATTTATTTATTATTTATTTCTGCTTTTGTCCTGTTGTAGGTAGTGCTTTTGAAAACTAAACTATGATGAACTTAGCCAAGTATATTAATTCAAGCAGTAATCTAACCATAGGAAGTTTTAACTTTTTTTTAATGTAACTTGGAGAATTATAGAGATAATAAAATTCACATTCCTCATTTTTTACTTGAGTTTACCAAAGATCTGAACACACGTAAGTAGCAATAATGCAAATATTTCTTCTTAATATACTCCTGGTAACTTTAACCCATAGTTCCTATTTGTTAATTTTTATAGAGCACCTGGGAATGAACCCAGATCTCATGCATGTCTGATACTACTGCTGAGTGCCTACTTTTTAATTCTTTGTTTAAGGTACACCCAGAGACACACCATCTCACTTTTGTACCATTCACTGTGCTCCCATGAGGTGCTGGGGCTCAAACCATGGAATATTTTACAGGGTTTAAGAAATGTGCTCTACCAAATGGGTTGTAGACCCAGAACTAATCTTTACATGTTACAGTTTTGAAGCTATGAGGATGGCTTTTTATGTGCATGATATTTCGAGATAATTACATGTATTTCCAAAATTCTGTGGACTTTAATAATCAAATGAATATCTTTAAAATAAAAAATGTAAATATTTACTTAATTTCTTGAGGTTTGATGAATGACAGTACAGTTGTTAACACATGGGTACAATCTAATTTTTAGTGGATGTAATCACTTGATTTTCAAATCAAAAAAGTTAATAACTGTCTCAGAAATGTCTTTTTATTAGTGATACTGATAGAACAAGAAGAGTACAAACATGAATTTCTTTCATACCTTTACAAACAAATCACATTTGGAATTCTCTTTCAAGTAAAAATAATTTCTTCTTTATTTAAATTTATTTATTCCCTTTTGTTGACCTTGTTTTATTGTTGTAGTTATTGTTATTGATGCCGTTGTTGTTGGATAGGACAAAGAGAAATGGAGAGGAGGGGAAGACAGAGAGGGGAACTCCCCTGCAGGTGGCTCCAACTGTGATTCTTACACGGGACCTTGCACTTTGCGCCACCTGCGCTTAACCTACTGCACTACCGCCCGACTCCTGTAAAGAGAATTTCTTATCGTGAGCAATTTAAATGAAGTGGACATTCATTCTTAGTCAGCATTTGTAGATGTAGTCTATGGACTTCTCTGAGATCATAATTTTAATTTACTGGCATATAGTTAGCACTCTGTACACATATAGTAGGCACTTGTTTGGATACCTATTAACTTGTGAAAGTTTTATCTTTTTAGTAAACTTTTGTTGGGTGGGTGGGTGGAGGTTGACAATTCAGTAGTAGTTTGCCTACATTGTGATGTATGCTTGAGGTTCCAGGGCTGGCTCCACAGGGAGGTTGTCATGGCTTTGGAGGAAGCCCTAGTGCTGCGGTGTCTCCCCCTCCCACTCTCTCTCTGTTCTTACCTCTCTAACTGAATACAAAAAGTGACCAAGGAACTGTGAAATGATGCAAACTCTGGTTCCATAAGAAGAAGCAAATGTGTTTCATTTTTATATTAAATTAATTTGACTGATGTGTTTTCAGGGATAAGCAAGAGCTGTGGCATTATTAATTCTTTATTTGTACTCCCTTTTGGGGGAAGCTTTATGTTCATTTTCCTCCAAAATATAGATTTCAGTTTGGGTAGCATAAAGGGATTAATTTTTGCTGCTGCCTGTATACATTAAACTAATTGCACCATTAAACTAATTTGAGACGTACCAACATTTTGTACATGCTAAAGTTTTTATGCAGGTTGTAGTTGTTCCTGCAGAGAAAGATGAGATGCTAAGTTGGGGGACTGATGATCTAGCCCCTGTCTACCACTCACACATTGACAGCATCAGCCATTTGTGGACATTGAATGTGGGAATGTTAAGGAGTTAACATTAACAGGACTGTGGCTAAACAGATGGTGTAATTAGCCCACAATAGGAAAGAACAGCACTTTTATGTTTGAATAAAAAGGACTCACCATGGGTGGCAGAGTAAGAGGTTTCCAATGACAATATTTGACACAGATTAAGATCTTGAGCTTGGGGCATTTATTGTATAAATTGTACATTAGGACATATATAGTACATGCATGTACATCTGTGTAGTCTCCCAGTGTATTTTAATTAAGTGTGCAGGTACTTCTTATTTTTAAGGGAAAAAAAAAGCCTTTTTCTAAGTGGATACTTAAATTACTATTGATTCTGCTTTGTCCAGGTGATATAGTTATGTTCTGTGGAAGATACTGAAAGGAATTTAACATTTGTATTCAAATCACTGGTTGTTCTGGCACAAATAGTTGCAAATGTAGAATCCAGAAAAAAAATTTTTTCATAGCAAAATTGTATTGCAAATGTTTAGTTGTATAAGATATTTAGACTAGTTTAGTATTTTGCACGAGTAAAATGGGGTGGGGGGAGTTAAAGGACTGTCTCACTCATCTAACATCACCTACTTCTGTTGAAGTTTACTTTCTCAAATATAATTTATTCTGAACTCAGTGGTATATTTTATGTAGCTTATAATTGATGCAAAAAGAAAGAAAACAATCAAATGAATAAAATATTTGACAGACTTCTTTATGTAGTTTAAGAATATGTTTTCCTCAGTAAATTAAAAACTTAGGAGTTATAATTGGTTATATTTCGTGCTATTCAATAGATCATACCCAAGTTTTTATGGTAATATAAAGTCAAATCCCCAAGACTTGGGTTAATTATTAAAGAGATATTTGTAAAGATTTTTCTCCTTGTCAGCCATCTGCTCCTATGGTACAGTCATAATGCAAAAACACTGACATCTCAATTATTTCCATGGCAACAAATTGATGTAAGAATCTCACATTTGACTTCACTGCAGGACCAAATAGAATTTGGATTACAGGAGTGGGCTGGAAACTCTTATTAAAGCCGAATCTTTAAGAGAAATAGAATTATCTTTGGCAAACAATTGTAAGCTTTAAAAATAAAACAAAACCCAAATTTACTTCTAAAGCTTAAAATAGAAACTAGGTAGAGGAAAAGGATAATCTTTTCTTTTTCTGTATTAACAACAACATAATGGACCTTTTCCCTCTGTGATAGTGTAAGTAAGAATTTGAATTGGGGGTGGGTGGGGTGGAATCTAAGGGTTGAGTACAAAGCCTACAAGTCTGAGGCCCTTCTTTGATACTTAACACTATGTATATATGCAAGAGCTGAACAATGTTTTTTTTTTTTTAGTTCTCCCCCTCCCCCAATTAATCTTTTTTAAAGAGATGAATGTTTGTTCGAATCTGTAGGAGAATAAGTAGTGAGGCAGTTGTTGGTAAGATAAAATACTTAAGGTCCCAAAACTCTTTACTCTCAGGTAAGTAATGCATATAAAGTGCCAATGCATGCTAACTTTGCTTTAAGTTATGTGATTTCTCTGACTCTGGTTTTGAGTATAAAGATTATGGTTGATTCTCCACACTGCATGGATGGACGGTATGGATACATATACTTTGTGAGCCACATGTCTTCTTTCTTCTGTTATTTTGTGCTCCATTGAAGAGTGTTCTGTCACTTATTCCACATATAATTCTATTAGTTGTTTATTGCTTATTTTCAAAGCAATTAAATATGACTCCTATCGACTAAATTTGGTATTGAGGCTAAGGTTAATTCTGTTTTACAACCTCCTATAAGTAACTTTTTTTTATAAGATTGGCCTCATTGTGTTTGCATTTGTTTTTATTTCTGTCTCTGAATAGATTGTGAAGGCAGGGTCTATCTATGTCTTCTTTATATATTATTGTATGGTTGTCAGAAAAGTCCTGACACATTTTTGCATATAAAAATATAGGAAAATAGTTATGACTTTTCCAACAGCCATATAGTTCCTGGCACACAGTCAATACTAAAGTGTGGTCTGTTCTCAGGAGTTGTCAAGGCACTGAACATTTTCAGAAGATTTATCGTCAAGTTGCATTCCACCCTTGGATCTTGAGGGTTTTTTTTTTTAAATTTTTATTAGCTTTTATTTATTGGATAGAGACAGTCAGAAATTGAGAGAGTGAGGAAGAGATAGAGAGGAAGAGAGACAGATAGATACCTGGAGCACTGCTTCACCACTCATAAAGCTTTCCCCCTGCAGGTGGGGGGCCAGGGGCTTGAATCTGGGCCCTTGCACACTGTAATGTGTGCACTTAATCAGGTGCACCACCACCTGGCCCTGAGTTTTGTGGGTTGAAAGCCTTGGTTTTTCATAGCTCTCTTTGGGTAAATGTTTCTGTGTTCTTTGAGTAGATCCATAGGAGAGGACTTACCAGGTGATGGTGTGAGTGGTATGTAGATAGCTACCAAGGGGAGTTGAAAGGCTGTATCAATGTGTCAGCTGTGCCATGAACCACTGTTTCCCAATGAAATGATTTGAAAAATGCAAAGCAAAAACAAAGCAAAACCTAAAATCCCAAGCAACCTTGTTTTTTTTTTTTTTTAATCTCTTTTGAGGAGATTGACTCATTACACAAACTATAAGGAAACAGATCTATGATTTATCATGAGAGATCATTTCTGCTTTCTGTCTCTATTCAGACCAAGTCTTTACAGAGAATCATGCTGCATACTAAATACTTTCTGGGGAAAAAAAAATCATGGAACTTAATGAATTAAGAATTAAAATGCCTTTGGTCAGTATATAAATTATTTCTTGACATTTTGTTCAAGCACCTGATAGTTACTTTTAAAATGGAAGGGAGACAGGAGAGAAAGATCATCTGTTAAGGCTCTTGCCTTTGAGTCCTGCTAGTGAGAGTGTGAGGAGACTGGGGCATACTCTTTTGCTGTGATGTCTATTTCTTTCTCTTTGTCACTATCTGAATGAATTTTTTTTTATCCTTAAGACTCAGTTCCAGGGACTGGGTGGTGGTGTATCTGGCTGAACACACCTGTTACAGTGCGCAAGGATCTGGGTTCAAGCCCACAGGGTGGGGAAAACTTTGCAAGTGCTGAAGCAGGGCTGCAGATGTCTCTCTGTCTCTCTCCCTTTCTGTCACCCCCTCCCTCTCAATTTCTGGCTGTTTTTATCCAATAAATTATAGGTTAAAACAAAGACTCAATTCATGTAAAATTAGTGGGACTGGGTGATCGTCCACCCAGGTCAAGTGCACACTCTTGTCATGTACAAGGACCTGGGATAGAACCTCCAGCCATCACATGGGAATACCATTAAAAGGGGAAACTTCATGAGTGGGAGAGACATACTATGGTATTTTCCTATCTCTGTCTTTTGCCCCGGCCTGCGGGGTTATCGACAGAAACCTAGGGTAGGGGGCGAAAGAATGGAGGGGACAAGAGACACGAAGAACGAGAGCAAGACAGGTTTCTGATCAAGCTCTGAAAATTTTATTTTACAGCCGCATTTTAAGCACACACCATGAGGAAGTTCTGCTAAGGTAGTGGGGGGAGGGAGGTGGGTGAGCAACTTTCCAAACAGTTAGATGGTAATCGCAGTTACAATGATCAGAATGTCCATTCACCGGTTATGTGAGAGACTTAGCTAAGGTTTTGGCTCCCGGCAGTCTTTCACTCTCTATCTAAAAAGATAAAAAAGAGAGGTAAAGGGAGTTGGGCGGTAGCACAAGAGCCTGCTTTAGGATCCCCGTTCAAGCCCCTGGCTCCCCACCTACAGGGGAGTCACTTCACAAGTTGTGAAGCACGTCTGCAGGTGTCTATCTTTCTCTCCCCCTCTCTGTCTTCCTCTCCTCTCTCCATTTCTCTCTGTCCTATCTAACAACGAGGAGATCAATAACAATAATAATAACTACAACAACAACAACAACGACAAAAGGGCAACAAAAGTGAAAATAAAAGGTAAAATGAAATGAATTTGTTACTATATATATTTCTGTACTGTACAAATGCCACTGTGATGGTAAATTTTACATGTTCACTTGACTGGACTAGAGTATGCTAAGAGAAGTGGCAGAATATTTCTGAGTATGTCTGTGAGGGTGTTTCCAGAAGAAATTAACGCTTGAATTGACAGATTGGCAAAGAACCCCCTCACCAAGGTGAATGTGCCTTAACCACTCCTTTGGAGGTCTTTATAGACCAAAGTGTCAGCATGGGCAAATGTACTTTTTACTTGAACTGAGAATTTTTATTCTCTCCTGCCTTTGAACATACCCATCTGTATTTCTAAGTCTGTGGACACATACATACTAAAACTTAAACCATTGAAGCCTCAATTCTCAGTCCTTACCTTAGAATTCATTCTTGTATTGTTGCTTCTCCTAGTTTTCCATATTACAAATGACACTTTGTGGAAGTTTTCTGACTTCCATGATTCCTATACTTAACCATCCTCTCTCTCTCTCTCTCTCTCTCTCTCTCTCTTTACACACACACACACACACACACACACACACACACACACACAATTGTTGGAAAAGTCATGACATATTTTTGTACAGAAAAAAATCACCATGACTTCGGACAACCCAATGTTTGTTTGTAAATATATATATATATATATATACATATATATATATATGTATATATATATATATGTAGCCTATCAGATATATGTATTCCATGTTATAAAACTACATAAACTAACACACACATGTATCTTTTTTTCTTGATTCTGTTAATTTGAAGAAGCCTAAGTCATAAAATCACCAATGAAGTTTTGCTTTCTCTGAAATAATGTACATGGTTTTGTACATTTACCTACTTCTTTACCTACTTTACCTACTTCTTCAGACAATAGAGCAAAAATAAATTTCTAAGAGCTTGCCATCTATTTGTTTGAATTTTGCTGAGAAGTCACTCTGGGACACTGAGGTGATGACTGCCAATGTATGTTGAAGTGCTTCTCTCTGCCCAACGTTGAGCTAACTGCTCTAAGTTCATCAGCACAAAGTGTTTTTAACACGATTATATATCTGTATTTATATATAGCAGAGAAGGAAAGAAAATGGTGCATTAACTTGATCTGAATCACATCTTACTGTTGCAAGTGGACAAGGTGAAATTTGAACCCAATTATGAAGTTAGGACACTTGCATACACAGAGTGATCCTTCCTGTCCCTTCTCTCCCTTTCCCTTTTTCTCTTCCCTTCCTCTGCTTCTTCACTCACCCTTTCCTTTCCCTTTCTCTTATTAATATGAAACATACTTCTTATGTTTTCACTTTTATTGTCTCAATACTGGAAGGTAATCTGATTAGGTATGATAGTTTCTTGCCTTCAGCATTATTGCTTTCAGGGTCACAAAAGCAGAGAATTGGTATGAAGCTAAGAGGAAAATTAATGTATTTAATGATAAGAATTTGTAATGATAATTTAAATATGCAAATATACCCATTTTGAATTCATTTATATTTTTTCCATGAAGTTTAATAGCATTGCAATAAAGACTAATTTAGAAGAGTTGTGGGCAGTTAAATGAACAAAGTTTAAATTAGAAAATAATTTTACGGAAGTTATATTTTACTGTTATTCTGAGAATTAGCCTAATAACTAGGAGCTGATAATAAACTTTTGAATGACTTATTTGAATAGTTATTTAATTTATTTTTTTATTATCTTTACTTATCAAATAGAGACAGCCAGAAATCGAGAGGAAGGGAAAGCGAGAGAAGGAGAGAGACATCTGCAGCCCTGCTTCATCACTTGTGAAGCTTTCCCCCTGCAGGTGGGGACAGGGACTTGAACCCAGGTCTTAGAGCATTGTAATGTGTACACTTAACCTGATGTGCCACCATCTGGTCCCTTGAGTTTTATATCAGTACTCTATCTTCAATCTTATTTATGCTTTTTATTGACTTTTGAAATACCTTACTATTTCCTAATTTGATATGAAAACATAGTAAAATGATTTACTCAGGACAACATGACTGGCTACCCAGAGTCTGTGTTATCTGAGACATTTTTGTTATTCTGCACAGATTTATACAGGTTATATAATTATTTCTGAGTCATCATAAGAATTTGTTTAGCTGTATTTGAAATTAAATGTTTTACACCATTTCCTATTTTTATTATCCTTTCTTTTTCCTTCTTCCTCACTCCTTCCATTTATTCATTCAACCAGCAATTTAAACACATTCTGAAACATCCTTGTTGTCCTTGTTTTAAGCAGATTTGCTAGTTATTCTTTGTCTTTTTTTTTTCACTAAGTACTTGTTACAATTCAAATCTATTAATATACTTATTGGATTTAATACTTTTGGAATGTGCTTAAATTACTGACTAAATTTTTTTCTTCGTTTTGGAATATCTATCAATTTTCAGTAAAAAACACTCCCTGAGGGAGTCATGTCGTGGTGGACCAGGTTAAATGCATATGTTCCCATGCACAGAGACTCCGGGTTTAGCTCCTTGTTCCTACCTGCAGGAGGAAAGCTTTGCGAATGGTGAAGCAGAGCTGCAGGTGTTTTTCTGTCTCTCTCCCTCTCTATCACCCTCATCCCTCTCGATTTCTGGATGTCTCTGTCCAATAAATAAGGATAGTACATTTAAAAAAATTTTTTTAAATATTTTATTTTATTTATTTATTCCCTTTTGTTGCCCTTGTTTTATTGTTGTAGTTATTATTGTTGTCGTCGTTGTTGGATAGGACAGAGAGAAATGGGAGAGAGGAGGGGAAGACAGAGAGGAGGAGAGAAAGATAGACACCTGCAGACCTGCTTCACCGCCTGTGAAGCGACTCCCCTGCAGGTGGGGAGCCGGGGTTCGAACCGGGATCCTTATGCCGGTCCTTGTGCTTTGCACCACCTGCGCTTAACCCGCTGCGCTACAGCCCGACTCCCCATTTTTTTTTTAAAAAAGAAACACTCCCTATGGTTTACTACTTTGATATTTTAGCATAGGAATGAATAACATTTTGTTTTTACTGTTCTCAGATTCTACTTGTATTCAGAACATTGACGATGCTAAATAATATAACGGATATTGGCTATCTTCATCTAATAGTAAAACTTACTATAGGGAAATCAGTGTTCCAGTAAAATTTCATACTGGAAAATCGGTGTGCCTTCTTACTGCTATTAACATTGTAGAACTTGATGAGTTTCAGGATCAACTATAGTCAGGAATTTGTTGATTCTCTGCCTTTCTTTGACTCATTCATACTTTCTCTTTTTCTTTCCCATCCTCACTTACTCCTTTTTTCTTCTTTCTTCTTCATGCCTCTCTCAAACCTAGTTTTCCTTTATTTCTCATCTTTTTCATCTTTTCCCCTTCCTTTTTCTCTGACATTCTTCTGTCCCCGCCTCAATTTATTTTCTTTATCCTCATCCTCTACATACTTCCATTGTTCATGTTGCATGAAATGTAAATAGCGTTGGCTTACATTTACTGGTGGTTTTAGATTCATCAGTGACTTTAGGTGGTTAATGCCTAATAATCGTTTTACTGTAGGATCCTCATCAGCCTTATCTCTGCTGGTTTTATCATTTGACTTTCATAAGCTTGTCCTTATTATATAAACTGGTTGCCAAATGGGGACTTAAAAAAAGTTATTTTGAAAGAAATTTCTTTTTGTTGTTATTTAGAATTCCATACATTATTTAGAGTTATTTTAAGTAGGGCAAGCTTTACCTTCTAGGGATATTTGATTATATTGAACTTTCAAATGCATGGTGGGACAATTCCTTTTATGTAACAGTTTTCAGTATAGTAAGTTCGTTGTCTCAGTTTGAAGTGGAATTTAAAAAGTCTCTCCAGGTAATTCTTATGTGCAGTCAAAGTGGGGAATCACCATTCTAGGTGATTTAGATAGATGTATCTAAAGGTCCAAAACTTTATTTCTTATTATGATAGAAAATGTATAAAATAATTACTGTTCTCATTACATGGAATACTCTTTTGCCAAGGATTATTGAAGTATATGAATTTCATTCAGAGCTACTTATATAGAAATATTTTGGGTAGTGCTTGCTTATTTTTGTTAAATCATAAACCAAAGTAAATTAACCATAAAAAAAAAAACCGCTCAGAGCAACTTAACAGTAATAATGATGATAACAATGATATAATATAGCTAGCATTTATTCAAGGTTTATTCTGTGCTTTTTTTTTTTTTTTTTCCATTTTTACCAGAGCACTGCTCAGCTCTGGTTTATGGTGGTATGGAGGATTGAACCTGGGACTTTGGAGCCTCCTGAATGAATGTCTCTTTGCATAACCATTATGCTATCTACCCCCACCCCCTTCTGTGTTCTCAAACCTAGATGCCACACATGGCAAAGTAGCATTCTTTATGCTTAAGCACAGGATTCTTACTAGGTATAGGCAGAGTTAATAGGAATTAAAAGAGGTTTCCAGAGTAGCACATAATCTTACCCAGAAGCCACTTATAGCTGTTTCCCAGTTAATACAATTGATTTACATAGCAAAAAAAAAAACAATGAGTTTTAGAGTATAGTCCAATTAACTTTCACAATGTCAGAAATTAGTCGTGTCTCTAATGCCTGTTTTCATTTTTACTTCTCTGGTGCTGAACTGTGAAGGAGTAAGGTATTGTCTAATCAAGATCAGTTCAGAATTTTGTTGTTGTTGTTTTTAAGTAGATTTTGCTCATCATTTGGAAATATGCATTCAGTAAGGGCTCTTGCTATATCTAACTTTTCTGTGGTACAACCTCATAATTTACTTAGAATGTGAACTTAAGAGAGGCAAATTTCTATTTCCTTTCTCCAGTGATTAAAGCTTCAGTCATATAGTCATATTCATCTTTTCTCAACTTGTAAAAATCTACAACACATAAGATTTTAAGGAATCTCCCATAACATTCCTTGGCAATGAAAAAGCCATCAGTAAAGCAGCAACAAATTAACTCATAGAAGAGTCAACTAAAACACACTTGTGTACATAGGTGACCCTTGAACAGTAGTAGGGTTTAGATTTCCCTAACCTCCACCCCCCAACTACCACCACTGTTGGAATGCAGACTTAAAACTATTGTTCAAGGGTCAACTATGCTTTGAAAAGGAGAACTTAAGTGCCTGGCCTTGGTTATTTAAAAGAGTTTGTGTGAGATTTTTAATTTTTTTTTTTTTTTATGTAAGAATAGAACATCTAGAAAAAGTGAATGAAAGACCAAAACAAACAAATACTAAATAAATAAAGGAAATATACATGAACTGGCAACAAACCTCAAGCTGCCACAGGGCTTATTGTCAAATAGTCCTGGGATAACTGGGCAGCAAGAAGTACTTTCATTTTTATATGACGATGTTGTTTGGCATTTTATAGACTTCCCTTAAGTGTGAATAGGAGAAGCATATTTAATTTTAGTAGCAGGTTGATAAAAAGCCTTCTGAGATTTGTGTTATATAGCAATCACATAGTCTTTAGGTTGTTGGTTCCCCAGTGTTTTGGTTTAATAGCCCATTTATGAACTTAAAAATTAATGAGGGGAGTCAGTTGGTAGTGCAGCCAGTTAAGCACACGTGGTGCAAGGTGTAAAGATCCCGGGTGGAACCCCCCCTCCCCGCAGATGCGGGGCGGGGGTCGCTTCACAGGCCATGAAGCAGGTCTACAGGTGTCTTTCTCTCCCCTTCTCTGTCTTCCCCTCCTCCATTTCTCTCTGTCCTATCCAACAACAACAACATCAATAACAAAACAATAATAACTACAACAATAAAAAAAGTTAATGAGGGAGTCGGGCTGTAGCGCAGCGGGTTAAGCGCAGGTGGCGCAAAGCACAAGGACCGGCATAAGGATCCCGGTTCGAACCCCGGCTCCCCATCTGCAGGGTAGTCACTTCACAGGCGGTGAAGTGGATCTGCAGATGTCTATCTTTCTCTCCTCCTCTCTGTCTTCCCCTCCTCTCTCCATTTCTCTCTGTCCTATCCAACAACAATGACATCAATAACAACAATAATAGCTACAACAATAAGACAACAAGGGCAACAAAAAATGGAATAAATAAATAAATATAAAATAAAAAAATAAAAAAAAAGTTAATGAGGATGCCCCAGAAATGTATTTGCTAACTTTGCCTATTGATATCATTTAAGAAATTAAAATTACAAGTTCAAAAAGCGTCAATTAAAATACATTAATTGTTGTTGCTTCTCTGGCATATGCCTTTTCATTTTCCTTATTAAAAGTATGAAATATGGAGGGGGGTTTATGACCCTATGAGAAATAATTTAAGGGGGTGGGAAAGCCTTTAACAATGGAATGAAAAGCACTTATTTTAGTCTTATAAATACAAAAAGAACATCTCTCTGCCTTCCCCTCCTCTCTCAATTTTTGTGTCCTATTCAACAATGGAAAAAAGATGGATGCCAGGACCAGTGGATTCGTTGTGCAGGCAGTGCTTGTAGTGCTGCAAGTCTCTCTTACTCTGTGTCTCTACATCTTCCCCATCCCTCTCAGTTTCTCTGAGAGAGCACGAGAGAGAAGGAAAAAAAAAGACATGGCCTGGAGTGATGAAGTATTGGCCGGTGACCACTAAAACAAACAAACAAAAAATCACATTAATTCAAAACCTACTTTTGTAGTGGAGGGGGAAAAACCCTAAAACTTTGTATTTAAAATAAAAGCAAGATTTAGTGAGAAGACCTTTCTTAAAATAGTTCAGGGTTTTTTTTTTTTTGTTTGTTTGTTTTGTTTTTAATAGCTGAAACTTAATAGAAGAGAAAGCATCTGCTTCTGTACACAATCTCATGTTTTGGCTGAATATATGAGAATAATGACTCCCATAAAGTTATGTCGCTGTATTTTAATGTAATTGTGGATATCCATTCTTCCTTGATACTACAAATACTCTATGGATTGTTAAAAGATAGTTTTAATGAGGGATCAAATTTTTTTTCAATGAACATTTACTCTCTTTCTCCCTTTCTTTCTCTCTCCCTTCTGTTAAAATTCGGAGGCTCCAGCTGGCTGGGCTAGCTTCACGGGCGGGTAACAGAGACGATCAGAGACATATGGCTGGGCAGGGAAGCTGTATTTCTTTATTCAGGAACAACGATTTATAAACTAAACCAAACAAATCACCAAACAGAACTCTGCTGCCTCTTTCCCCCCGCGACGGCACCAAGCATTCTCGAACTCTGGCAACTCTGGCGGGGTTCCTAGGGGTGGGGCCAAGCGGGCCCGCGAAACTAACAGGACTGATCCAATTCTCTTGGCGGGGGAGAACTAGAACAACCCAATGTAAAGCATACAACAATTCCCCCTTTTCTTTTTAACTAAATGACTACAGTATCAAGGGTGTGGGGTGAACAGAAACCTCTATCATACAGGCATTTTTAAAAAAGAAACTGGCACAAACATGGAGAAACATGCAAGCAAGTAACAAAAACCAGTGTGCTCCCAAGGGAAGGCCTGAGGGGGCCATTTTTGCCTCTGTGGGCAAAACTTTATCAGCTTAAAAAAAATTTCTTGCCTCTGGGAGGCGTACTTTCTTGCCTCTGGGGGGCATACTTGCCTCGACGGGCATTTGCATGGGGGCGGGGAATGGCCTAGAGTCCCAAAGGCAGCTGGCTGCAATTTACTTACTATGAAACAAAACTTGTTATTAGCATATTTCTAATAGAGAAGGAATTTGAGACTTTTACATATCAACAACGTCCTTTTAACCTTTTGTTATACCCATTCAAGATGGAGTCACACACTAGTTGTGCACAGGAAAGGAAACCTCAGGCATGAGAATAATTAGCATAGCCATTGTGCGATCTACCATTTCTAATAGAGAAGGTAATGGAGAGTTTTACACATCAACAAGTCTATTTAACCTTTTGTTTAGACCAACTTAGTTAAAATATATTGATTGTTAACTAATTTTTACCTCAGACTTTAAATGTAAGTTAATTTTATCTTTATGAGAATTACGTTGAGTACCTTTTTCATTTAACTTTGACTAGTAAGAATTTAGCCTTAAAGTTACTGTTTACCAAACTTTAAACATACACATAAACATGGTCATTAATACACAAGGAGAGAAACCTTTGTTACGAAGACATGTCATTTTAAACACGAATTTAAATCTGTACTGTCTTAGTTGTTGGGGGGGGGGTGCATTGTCCAGTGGTGGTCTCTTGGGCAGCTTCACTTCAAGGAATTGCAGGTTGCAGTCTCTGTACAAATCTCTGTGTACTCCAGCTTGTCTGCCTTCAGACCGGAGCTGAGGATCTCTGCCAGGATGTCCAGTTTCGGCAAGGAGCCCAGGGGTCCGGGAGGTCTGGGATCGTTCCAGAATTCATAGCAAGAGGGCGGGCAGGCCAGCTTTGTAGAAGGCGTGGGCCTAGGTGCCCAGGGGTGGTGGCCATGATAGGCCGCCACGGCCCTGCCCCATGGCCCTGCCATGTCTGCTGCCCTGCTCGCAGTGGCCGAGCAGCATGGAGGGATCACACGTCCAGTGCCCTGTGCCATGCGGTGGAGAGCCGGCTCCTGTGGGCTGGCCTGCGTGCTGGCATTGGGCTCCTGTGTGGTGGCATCAGGCTCCTGTGTGGTGGCATCGGGCTCCTGTGTGGTGGCATCGGGCTCCTGCATGGTGGCGTCAGCCTCCTGCGGGCTGCGGGGCTGCGGGCGTGGTGCACGGGGTTGTCTGGGCGCAGCCGGCTGGCTGGCTGGCTGTTTAACCAGGTGGAAACAGCAGCTCCGCGCCTTGCCTCCCGCCCGCTGGCTATTCCCACTGGCTGTTCTGAGTTCGCCCGAGCGAGTGGAAACCACAGAGTGGTCCAGAGATAAATGTTCCAGAAACAGCAAAACAGTCTCGTGAAGAAAGAGCAGAGGCCTTTGGAGAGCTCTTCACAAGCAGAAGAGAAGGCCATAGTACATAGGTAGCCAAATTGTCTTTACTTATCTGAGAGATGCGCAGGTCAAGTCCACGTGGGCGCCATTTGTTGTTAAAATTCGGCGGCTCCAGCTGGGCGGGTTAGCTTCACGGGCGGGTAACAGAGACGACCAGAGACATATGGCTGGGCAGGGAAGCTGTGTTTCTTTATTCAGGAACAACGATTCATAAACTAAACCAAACTAATCACCAAACAGAACTCTGCTGCCTCTTCCCCCCCCCCCCCCCCCGCGGCGGCACCAAGCACTCTGGAACTCTGTCGGGGTTCCTAGGGGTGGGGCCAAGCAGGCCTGTGAAACTAACAGGACTGATTCAATTCTCTTGGCGGGGGAGAACTAGAATAACCCAATGTAAAGCATACAACAATTCCCCCTTTTCTTTTTAACTAAATGACTACACCCTTCCTTTCTTCCTTCCTTCCTTCCTTCCTTCCTTCCTTCCTTCCTTCCTTCCTACCTCCCTATTTCTTTCTTCTTTCTTTCATCCCTTCCTTTCTCTCTCCCTCTCTTTCTTTCTAAACCAGGGCACTGCTCAGCTCTGTCTTAAGGTAGTATGGGGAGCTGAACATGGCACCTGTTAGTCTCAGACATGAAAGTCTTAAGTATATGCCACTTACAAATATAACACTCCCAGGCCCTACTTGGTTACATTAGACTGACTATATTGCTGTATTTTGTACTCTGTACAGAAATTTTACCCAAGGATGATTTTTGTAACATTACACACTGGTCACTTGGAAAAATATCTGTTCATTAAATTACACAGATCTTCTAGATATTTACTCATGTAATATAGTAAACAATCATTTGTTAACACTGGAACATGTTTTAAGTGTTGGGAAGCTGTCAAGCTCATGATAGTTGAAAGAATTTTCAAGATACTAATTTTCATTTAAAAACTCAAATTTTTATCATTGAAAATGGATACTATCAGTTATTTTCTTAGAACTAGCAGGCTTACTTGTTCTTTTTTCTTAAATTGTCAGTCATATCCAAATCTTAATAGTTTGTCTTCTGTCATTCTTTGAAGTAAAAGATAAAGAAAAATAGTGCTTTATGAAAAGTGGCTAGTTCATGTTTACAGCTTAGCCTCATAAGCACTTTGCCTAGAAACAACTGTCTCAGACATTTTCCTATGTAGGGAAAATGCTTTGTTCATACTTCCTAACCATTTGAAATGTTAAAATATTACCCACTCACTGCTTGAGGGGGTGTCACAGTGGTATAATTCCAGACTTACAGGTATGAAATCCTGAATTTCATCTCCAGCATTGCCTGTACTCTGATTTACACATTCTGTCTCTCCTATCAAATAACTAGGATAAAATCTTGAAAGGAAGCATGTATGGACTTTAATTTAAAAATGTTATTGATTTAACTGTGCTGCTTTTTAAAAAGGGGTTTATCAGAGACTTTAAAAAGATTCATTTTAATTAACTAATTTATTTAAATATATGTATATGCTTTATTTTTGAGAGATAGAGAAGAATACACACACACATACATACAGAGAGAGAGAGAGAGAAAGAGAGAAGAAATACAGACAGACTAGAGTACTGCTCAGCTCTAGTATGGTGATTGGGGGGTTGAATTTGGGACCACTGGTGCCTCAGGTGTGAAAGTCTTTTGCATGATCGTTATGCTATCTCTCTTTCCCTAGCAGAAACTTTTAAAAACTGGAGCAAATTTTTATTTTATTTATTGTGGTTGTGTGACACTGAAGAGTCATAACAACTACTAGTAAAACTTGGTGCTTTGGCTTGACTTATTTATTACTTTTAGGCATCAACCTCTTCCTTGATATCACCACTGAGTTTAGAGCATCAGTGAAGAGGATATATGCTAGTAGCATTATAATTTCTAAAAGAATTCTCATATGCACTGTGAGAAGAACTTAGACTTTGAGAACCATTTTTTTTTTAAGTAGAATTGTTGACATGTACATGTGATAGATAAGAAAGATTCCCTTGGCATATATGACTATTTCTAATGGTAGCATTTCTAGGCATTAGAGTAAATGGTTTTGTTTAATTGCTTCATTAGCAGCTTGGAAAATTAAATTGCTATTACAGTGAAGAGAATAATTTGTTTTTAATTTTGAAATAAATGAAGTACAACAATGCCACATAGTGAATTTCTTAATAGAGATCTTGTCATCATTGCAATCACATATGCATCCTTAGAAATGAATATGTTTTGAGCAGGTAATGTACTTTTCAAGCATCAAAGCATAAATTATTTCTCTGCTTCTGTAGTTATTGGTTTTATTTTTATGGTACTACAGTTCCATCTTACATTGTAAATGATTCATTAGAAATAACTTAAGGTGAATATGTTCAACTTTTCAGTTATTAAATTCACTTTAGCCTATTCTTTATGTTAAGTATTAAGCATTCCTAATTTTGACTAACATCTAGTGTAATACTACACTTTGGGAAAAAATTAACTTGGTGAGCAGAGATGCAGTTATAGAAGTTATATTCTAGTTGTTTTTTTTTTTTAAGTTTCTATTGGGTTGTGGGTGGGGTGTGGTGGGCAACACTAAAATATTAACTAAAATCATGAGAGTAGTGCCCTTCTTATAATAATAATAATGCCTACAGCATATTTTCTTTCAAGTTCTACAGGTGTGACAAATTAAAGTCGTTCTATAAATTATTATCAGACACAAGGAATGACCAAAATAGTAAATTCTGATGGCATAATAAAATTCAGAGGCTGCAGATGTGTCTCAGTGGATAGACTTTTGCAAAACTTTTATGTCTTTTTTTTAATTTTAGGGAGATCACATTCTTTTAAAAAATTGTTTTTTTAATTATCTATTTATTTATTGGATAGAGACTGCCAGAAGTCAAGAGTAAGCGGGAGACAGATACCTGCAGCCCAGCTTCACCACTTGCAAAGCTTTCCCCCTGCAGGTGGGGGTCAGGGGCTCGAACCTGGGTCCTTGAGCATTGTAACATGTGCACTCACCAGGTGCGCCATCACCCTGCCCCCAAGACTTTTATGTCTTAACCTTGGCCCACTGCATGTGACAGAGCAATGCTTTAGTTACTTCCTCTTAATACCTCCACATTCACTCTTTCATGAAACAAATATTTAAAAAATAAGAACAACTATTAGTTTCTTTTCTTTTCTTTTTTTTTCCTCCAGGGTTATTGCTGGGTTTGGTGCCTGCACCATGAATCCACCGCTCCTGGAGGCCATTTTTCCCCCTTTTGTTGCCCTTGTTGTAGCCTTGTTGTGGTTATTATTATTGCCATTGATGATGTTGTTCATTGTTGGATAAGACAGAGAGAAATGGAGAGAGGAGGGGAAGACAGAGAGGGGGAGAGAAAAATAGACACCTGCAGACCTGCTTCACCGCCTGTGAAGCGACTCCTCTGCAGGTGGGGAGCCGGGGGCTCAAACCGGGAATCTTATGCCGGTCCCTGCACTTTGCTCCATGTGCGCTTAACCCACTGCGCCACCGCTGGACCCCCTAGTTTATTTTAAGAACGCACTCTTGTGTGGATGAATAGTATTTAAATGTTCTCTCTGACCCAAGCATCCTATTGTCATTCTGTATATAGAATGTGATTTCCTACAACCCCTTTCTGTATATGCACATATTTATATTTAAAATTGACTTGACTATAAACATGTCAATACATTTTGTAAGATGGAGAAAACATCAGAAACACACCAAAAATAGATGATTTTTTTTTTGCAGTGAAAGTAGGCAAAACATTTGGAAAGAGCATCTATCTATTCTAAATGCTGTGCTTTATCCGTGTGTGTGTGTGTGTGTGTGTGTGTGTGTGTGTGTGTGTGTGTGTGTATTTGTATTAGGTCAGTGATTGAAATTTATGTAATGCATGGCATGTTCCACTTCTTGCTTCTACCCCACTCCAAACACATGGGGGGAAGTCTTTTGATTTTTGATGTGAAGAGCTAGCATGGTAAGGAGCCACCCATATAATTTATTTCCAATAATAATTTTTTAAAACATTTTTATTATCTTTATTTTATTTATTGAATAGAGAGCCAGAAATCAAGAGGGAAGGGTGAGAGAGAGGGAGAGACAGAGAGACACCTGCAACACTGCTCCACCACTTGCAAAGCATTTCCCCTGAAAGTGAGGACCGGGGTGTTGAACCTGGGTTCTTGCACATTGTAACATGTGCAATCAAGCAGGTGTGCCACCCAGGTCCTTCCAATAATTATTTAGTGCTTCGAAAAGTGGATAAGACTATTAAAAAGTACACAATAGAGGTATAAATAGGGAACTCAGTCTAGTTCTAGGGAGAATGGAATATGTAAAGTGAAAAGATCAGAAAAGTCTTTTTAGAACAGATGATTCACTAAGCTGATGGAAAAAATTATAAAAAACAGTCAGTTATTCTCTGGAGCCCAAAACTAACAAACATTAAACACACAGGTACACACACATATACACCTCTAAAAAAAAAAAACAAACCATAGTTAGTAGTTTCTTATTTAATATGAAAAGTTTATGTAGAATCCGTAACTTGAATTATGCAAAATATTCTCTGGTGCTGGTGTTTGTTTCCACTATATTGGGGGGTAGATGGTTTATAATACAGTGTTAACACTTTCATACAGTTCCTTTTCTCCCCCTTATAGGTGTCTGCAGAATACTTTCACCCTCCACTTGGGACCTTTCCCATCACCATATCTCAAGACTCCAAGACCTCCTTCAGCCCTTTTCATCCCCTCCTTCCCTAGAGCATTTTGCTTTGGTACAGGACTCCCTACTCAGTCCAAGTTTCACTCTGTGTTTTTCCTTTTTGTCTTTGCTTTTGAAGTTCCACCAATACATGAGATAATCTGGTATTTGTCCTTCCTTTTCTTTTTAGCTTATTTCACTTAACATAATGCCTACTAGTGGAATCACATGTTTCTTATTCTTGACTAAGTATGAGTCACATTTACAATTTAATAGTAACTTTCTTGAAGATTGAACACAGAGGCGATTCTAATACTTAGCCAGTCACTGGCCAAGTCATCAAGATATTTGCATTTGGTACAGTGGTACAGTGTAAAACAAGGGTGTTTTCTGACTCATGGCATTTTGTTTGATGCTAGCTGGTCAATAATATATCTATACTAAAGCCCTTGTATTAATAACGAGAGAGAGAGGGGGGGGGGGAGAACACCAGTGTTCCCTAATTCATGAAATGTCTGAGGGATCAAACTTCAGACTCCCTGCTTGAGAGTGCACTGTTGTATTCATTGCATCACCTCCCTCCCAGGTTGAGGCCTTTGTTTTTGTGTTGTTGGTATTTCCTATAATTTACTGTCATCACCAGGGTCTTACTCTGCACTCTGGAAAATGGTCCAAAGGTTTCCTAATACTCTCAAACGCTGAGGATATCAGTTCAGCCTGGTTCTGACCCTGTTTCCATCACTAATTAGCTGATTCTCTAGTAGAACTGTAAAAAAGAGATGAAAATAGTAACTAAATCCTAGATTTTGGTGAACATTTAGTAAAATAATTTCTGTAAAATATTTAGTGCATTGCCTGATGTGAGGTAGTAAAGATCATTACATGGTAGCCATGTATTGTTTTGTCTTACACAAAACACTTTAATAACGCATCTAGCAGTTAATCTTCAAAATATTTCCAAAATAGAAATCTTAGTATTTCCTGTGTCATTAGAAAATTTTGGCATTCTTTTTTTATTAGTTATTTATTCCCTTTTGTTGCCCCTATTGTTTTATTGTTGTACTTATTATTGTTGTTGTTACTGATGTCATTGTTGGATAGGCCAGAGAGAAATGGAGAGAGGAGGGGAAGAGAAAGATAGACACCTGCAGACCTGTTTCACCACTTGGGAAGCAATAAAGGTGGGGAGCCAGAGGCTCGAACCCAGATCCTTACACCCACAGGTCCTTGTGTTTTTCGCATTCTGGCATTCTTGCCTGACTCTGTATTACCAATCAAGAGAAGCTTCCCAGCTTGGAGCCAAGTGGTGGCACACCTGGTTGAGTACATTACAATGTGCAAGGACCAGGTTCGAGACTCCAGTCCCCACTTGCAGGGGAAATCTTTGTGAGTGGTGAAGCAGGGCTGCAGGTGTCTCTCTGTCTCTCTTTTTATCTCCCCCTTCCCTCTCAATTTCTGTGTGTCTCTAGCCAATAAAGATAATAGTAATACAAAAGAAGCTTACCAGCTTTAGCTTTTAGTTTGGTAATACTTTTATAGAATAATACTCTTCAATCACTTTCCAGTAAAGTGAAATAATAAATATTTTTTAGCCACTCACTGTGTACAAATCATGGTGCTAAGTACTCTAGAGGTAAGAAAGTAAAAATTGAAATTATCCTTGTCCATAAGAAGCTTATACTTTATTGTGATATGTAAGGTAAATATTTATGTGTAGAACATATACTTTTAGAAAGGCTACTTGGCTTTGTTCCCTTCAAGCAGTAGATTTTAGGAGAGGCAAACTACGTAAGAATGCAATTGTTAGAAAAGGCCTTTATTTAAAAGAAAAAAAAAAGATGCTTTGAGCATTTTCCCCTACTGTTTTCCTTAGTTTTATTTGCAAGCTGGAGCAGGTATTAAAGATGAAGTGTTCTAGTGGGAGCGGTAGCCCCAGGCTCTTGAAACATTGCTAATTTCAAACCTTGTAATTTAGTTAAATTGAAACATAACTGCATTTAGATGAATGGGCTGCTAGTTTTCTTTCCCAAAGCAAGCATGCCAACCTTTCATTACTTCTTGCCTGTGCTATGGCTTCTGTGCTTCTTGGATCTGCTCATTTACACATAACTGACATGTTACAGTTATACAGAATTTTTCTTTAAAAATAAGGATAAAAAATAGAGATGCTGGGGGCCAGGTGGTGGCACACCTGGTTGAGCGCATGTATCACAACACACGAGGACCCAGGTTCGAGCCCCCGGTCCCCACCTGCAGGGGGAAAGCTTTGCAAGTGGTGAAGCAGGGCTGCAGGTGTCTCTCTGTCTCCCTCCCTCTCACTATTTCACCCTTCCCTCTCAATGTATGGCTGTCTCTATCCAATAAGTAAATAAAGATAATTAAAAACAAATTTAAAAAAAATAGAGATGCTTTCCATAGCATACTGGATCCATCATTTTACATTCCAAAGTGAGCTGGGAAGGAAAGAAGTGGTTCTGGGTAACTTGATGTTCTTGTGTAAAGTAATTTGCACTTGGTTCCTGCTTTTACAAACCTGAGAGTGAGTAAGTGACACAGTAAGTCTGATTACAAATACAGTTTATCTTCATTTGGAATCCATGACTTCTATTAAATTTAATTACTTCCCCAGTGGCTTCTATTAAATTTAATTAATTTTCCCTGCAGTTGGCATGGTGGAGGTGCTGCTGCTAAATGAAGGTGATTGCTAATTGAGGGAGTTTTACCCTTTCTCTTGTTTATCATCATTACTCAGAGAAATCTGTAAATTTTCTTCTCCTTCTTCCTCTTCTTACCCCTCACACTCCCCTCCTTTTCCCCTCTGTCTCCTCCCCCTTCCTTCTCTCCTTCTCCTCCTCCTCCCCCTTCTTTTGGTGAGAGTCCAGTAAACTAAGTAAAGAAAACTGTCCAAGTATTAACTTAGACAAGATGGAACATGTTAGACCTATCTATGCATGGAAGTTTCTGGCAACCGTACCAAAGTTAATTGCTGCTCCATTTTTAAAAAGACAGAGGAGAAGAGACAAATATTCAGCATTGTGACCCATTAAACAATCATTATTTGGGCAGTTTTCCCAAATTAGAATTAATAATCTTATTGTTTACATGGTTTATTTTACTGAGGTCATATAACTATAGTTACAATATAAACACCAGGATACATTCCTAAGATAAAACAAAATAATAATAATACCAAGGTTATTGCTAGGACTCACTGCTAATACTACAAATCCATAGTTCCTGGTGGCCTTTTCTTTTCTCTCCTTATTTGTTTAAATTTCTTACTGCTTTTTATTTAATAAAACAGAGAAATTGAGAGAGGAGGTGGAGATAGAGGAGACAGACACCTGTTGACCTGCCTCACCAACCCAGCTTCTTGCATTTGGTGATGAGTGTACTTAACTGAGAGCACCACCAACCAGCCCCAAAGAAAAGCAAAGAAACAAATAAAAATTAAAGCAAGGTCTGGGGAGATAGCATAAAAGTTATGCAAATTGACTCATACCTGAGTCACCAAAGGTTCCACATTCAATCTCCAGAACCACTGTGAGCCAGACATGAGCAGTATTCTGGCATAAAAACAAAGAAATACAAAACCTATAAAAATCAAAACATATATATTTATAGGTATGTTATATAGCACTGTGTGGCCATTGGATTGTTTCTAAAAGTTGATCATATGCATTCATTTAACGTCTTTCAATTTATAGTAGAAAGGAGCTATCTTTTTAAAACATCATTACACAATAAGTGTTTTTTCTCTCTCTTTCTCTCTGAATAATATTTTTCCTAGCAGGCTAATGAAATATTCTTTACATATAAAGAGTTGGATCTCATGTTCATGTCTCTTTTCATGATAATTATATATTATCATTTGAATGATGTGTGAAAATCTTGGTTTTGGAGAAAGTTGAAAATTCTGTTTTTGAATGAATGATAATTTTGGTGTCATATCGTTAGAAAAAATTTTTATTTTATTTTATTTTTTTGCAGCCAGGGTTATCACTGGGGCCAAGTGCCTGCACTGTGAATCCACTACCCCTGGAGGCCGTTTTTTCCCATTTGTTGCCCTTGTTGTCATTATTGTTATTGTTGCCATTGATGTTATTGTTGTTGGATAGGACAGAGAGAAATGGAGAGAAGGGGAAGATAGAAAGGGGGAGAGAAAGATAGACACCTGCAGACCTGCTTCACCACTTGTGAAGCGACTCCCCTGCAGGTGGGGAGCAGGGGCCTCCAATCAGCATTCTCACTCTGGTTTTTGCCCTATGCACCACGTGCGCTTAACAAGCTGAGCTACCGCCCAACCCCGAAAAGTATTTTATTTTTCAAAGTCTCTGAATTTTTGTCTTTTTCCTTTCTGGCCTCAAGGTTGAACCTTGTACCACATTTGCATGGGCCATGGCACCAACGGAAGCTTTGGTACTGTGTTTTCTCTCCATCTCTGTTTTTCTCCTTGAATGACAGAGATCTGAAGGTCATGTGATCACACATACTTGTAGTCCCCCCCACCCACCATACACACAGTTTAAGTAAAATATGATGCTTATTAATGATTCAATGGAGCGTATTTATAATGTGCAAGAAATATATTTATTAACATGCCCTTTTTTTTTTAATGCCAACATTTTAAAGAGTTCAGACATTTTTGTGTTTATACTTTTCTCTTTGTGAAATGTCGTTTCCTTTAATACGGACTTGCCATCTTTTATTTTAAATTTGTGACCATCTTTAAATGCCTGAGCTTTACAATTCTGCTAAAACTACACACATATTTGTTGTTCAATACTATTATTAGGATTTGAATTGCTTTTGCAATACATTTTGATTTTTCTTCTCAATTAGTCATTGAGGTTCCTGCTCATTACTTAGCCAAATGCCTTATTAATGTACTGGCTACACTAATTAGGGCCATGAAGATGCCAGAATCAATCAGTGAATGAATTAGAGCTTTTTCCTTAACCCTTAACATACATACCTATGGCTGCCTACTCGCTCTGGCTTGTGGTAATACTAGGGATTGAACCTGTGAGTAACAAGTCTCATGCATGAAGAAGTCTGATGCCTAAAGCCTCAATCATAAATGAAGATTTATTCTTTGGATCCTTACCGTGTGCGGAGAAAAGGGTGCAAATGTCTGAGGTTAAAAAGAAGTAGGTGTATTTCATGGGCAGTTGTGGCCTACTTTTTTGCAAGAAAAAAAAAAGACTTATGCATGATTGTGTTATTGCAGGCAGGAAGGAGACGGGGGGGGGGGGGCTTGTTTCGAAGTTGCATGTGCAGTAACAAATCTTTATTCACTTGGCGTGTAGTTAACTGAGGTGATTTTGGGAGTGGGTCTAAGGAAATAAAGTTGAGTGTTACACTTTTTATATCCCTAGAATGTATGCTCTGATCTAGTCGTTGCAATGGAAGAGAATAGGGACAGAAATGAAATAATGGGAGAGTGATCTACAAAGGAGATAAAATGCAGAAGGGGCTAGATTATGTACAGAGAAATAAAATGACACCAGTGGTGGGTCTAGAAGCAGTTTATCTGGCAGGGTAGAGATAAAGCATCTTAGAAAGCCACATTACTTTCTTTCTAGACCTGTGTCTCTTTGGAATTAAAAGTAGTATTGTGTAGTAGTTTGGGGGTATACACTACTATTAACATTTGTCAGCTTTTTTAGCTGTTTATTCAGTAACAAATATCTGACTTTTGATATTTTGGCTGCCCTTGGAAATCTGAAGATTCTGAAGGATCAGTCAGGATTTTCTTTAAATATGTATTGTAGTGGGGGCTGGGCAGTAGCACAGCAACATAAGTGCACATGACAGGAAGCACAGCGACCACAGTAAGGATCTCAGCACCTGTAGGGGGGTCGATTCACAAGCCCTGAAGCAGGTCTGCAGGTGTCTATTTTTTTTTTCTCCCCCTCTCTGTCTTCCTCTCCTCTCTTCATTTTTCTCTGTCTTGTCCAACAACAACAGCAGTGGCAACAATAACAACAATGAGGACAACAGAATGGGAAAAACAGTCTCCAGGAGCAGTGGATTCATACATAGTGCAGGCACTGAGCCATAGCAATAACTCTGGAGGCAATAGGAAAACAAACAAAAAAAACAGTATTGTAGTGATTGTCTTAGTAGTAGCTATGGTTTCTTAATCTTTACTGCATCTTTTCTGCTAACTTCTTTTTAGGATGTTAGTACCAGCCATATGTGCTGTCCTAATTATTTAATATCATTGGAGTAGTGAATATAACCAGCTACATAGCATTCATATCTGCCGAAATGACAAAGCTGTGACTGCCTTTCAGAAATTCAATTTTAGTGATGCTATTTAGTTAATACTTAGGCTGTTTTTCTTCCCCTTCCTTCCTTCCTTCCTTCCTTCCTTCCTCCCTCCCTCCCTCTCTCCCTCTCTCTCTTTCTTTCTTTCTTTCTTTCTTTCTTTCTTTCTTTCTTTCTTTCTTTCTTTCTTTCTCCCTTCCATCTCCTCCCCCTCCCCCTTCCCAGAGTTATCCTTGGGGCTGAGTGCCTGCACTATGAATCAACTGCTGCTGCTGGCCATTTTTTTTCCATTTTTATTGGACAGGATAGAGATAAATTGAGAGGGGAGGGGGAGATTAAAAGGGGGGAGAAAAAGACTTCTGTAGATCTGTTTGACTGCTTGTGAAATGACCCCCCTGCAGGTGGGGAGTGGGGTCCTTGTGCTTTGTACTATGTGCTCTTAACTGGGTGTGTCACACTGCCTGACACCATCTTCTAAAAATTTTATTTATTTATTTGATAGAGAAAGTCAGAAATCGAGAGGGAGGAAAAAAAGAGATACATCTTCAACATAGTTTCACCACTTGTAAAGCATTCCCCTTGCAGGTTGGAACTGGGGACTCTAACCTGGTCCTTTGTGCTTTGTAACATGTTTGCTCAACCAGGTGCTGTCACCACCAGGCCCCTATTTTTTTCTTTCTTTATGGAATATATATATATATATATATATATATATATATGAATCCCATGATTAAAATAGATTAATCTTTTATTAGGCTGTCTAAAGAGGAAAATGTAAGACCTTATATTTATATAAAAGTAGGACTAACCTTAGGAAGAAGAGCTTAGAATGTGAACTCTGGCCCTCACTAGCAGGAAAACAAATGTTCTTTGACAATTAGCCTAATTTTCTGAAATGACAAAATGTCTAGACCAGATTGACCTAGCTCTTTGTTGATGTCTTCTGCCCAATAATATGGTCTTGCATTGTCTAAAGTTCTCATTCTACATTTTCATGTTTCCTTACATAATATCACTTAGGGCTAATTCATATGATTAAATTTCCTGTAAAAACATCACAGAGTTTTCAGAGGTTTAGTTGCACATCCAAATTTAAATCACAGGTAGGGTACAAACAGACTATTTACAGAAACTGAGATGACTTTTAGGCAGATACTCAAATGTTCATATGAAAAGTGTATAAAACTATTGAGAAGTGCTGTTTTTTTCACCTGTTAGATTAGCAGATATCCCAAAATTGATAATATCTCTGTTGGCAAATATTTGGGAAACAGATACTCTCTTACACACAGTTGTTTGCTGTGTAAAATGGAACACTTGCAGCAGAGGGTTTTAATTTAACCATATGAAGATATATCCAGTAACACCTCCAGTGGGAATTCATTCAAAATTTCTGTTTGTAAGAGGTTCATTGCAGTATTGCATTTAATAGCAAAGGATTCAAAGGCAACTAAATGTAAATGAATAGGAAACACTTAAATCAATAGCTCATTAAAAATGAAATACTCTCTAGTGTTTAAAACTAATGAGGCATCTTTTTATAAACTGATATGAAAAGGTCTCCAACATTTTACGTTTAAAGAAGGAAGGCTGGGAGGCAACACAACAGGACTTGTATGCATTAGGCACTGTCTTTGATTTCTTGCACTATCTGTATAAATGTTTTTTTGGCCTCTCTCTCTCTCTCTCTCTCTCTACTTCATAAAATTAACAAAATATGCACACCAAAATGAATATTTAAAAGTACCTTCCAGGGTGTATAGTGTACTAGCTTTTCTACAAAGTAAAATATATCAGAATTTGCTTGTACATGTGTGCATACATTTGTAGAAAGAAAACATAGGATCTTGAGAGAACAGACTGCAGTTACCTGCAGAAAGAAAAAAAAATCCCTATATTTGTTTTACTTTTTCTTTTGATATTGAAAATATATAATATTCTACTAAACTTAACATACCTCAGTGTGAATTAATGTAATTTCATTTTCTTTTCTTTCTTGACACTTAACTGTAATACTTGGTGGAGTAGAGTTTTGTTTTAGAAAAAAGGTGAACCTGAGCAGACCTAGCACAACACTGAATCCTCAGTTGAGCAAGATGCTGTCCATATCTATAGTGGGGACAACTTAGAATCCTTAGGAGATTTGAAACTGAAGTAGTAGAAATGTTTCAAGTAATGAGGGTAAGTATATGCCAAAGATTAATCCATAGCAATACTCATGAAAAATATAGAATGAAGATTGCTTTCTTCCTATCCTAGAATGTCTTGCATAAATTAGAATTTTAATCAGTTCCAGTAGCAAAATTTAATGCCATACTTTGAACTAGTACACGGTTGAGGAGTATTGCAGAACAAAAAGGAAATAAAGATTTTTTTTTTAAATTTCTATTTTTTAAAATTTGATTGGGCAGAGAGAAATTGAAAGGGGAAGGGGAGAGAAAAAGACACTTGTAGGTCTGCCCTCATGGTCTTCCCTTTAGGTGGGAAGTGGGGTCTCAAACATGGGTCCTTGCACATGGTAGCATGTGTGCTTAGCCAGGAGCACTACCACCTGACCTATAGATCAAATATATTTATCTGCTCTGGGAGTATTTACAAATCTGTACCTGGTTGCAGATTTTTTTT